>NW_017308486.1:138663-141690 GCF_000935625.1 Nanorana parkeri | reverse complement strand
GGAAAAAGTAGAAGCTATATCTGTGTTTATTTTAGCCTTGCCATGTTACTATGCATGTTGCATTAACTCCAAAGTTCAGTTTCGAGCTGCCAGTGCTTGTCCTTATGTGCTCTGTGGAAGCTCACAAATCAGTGAATGGCCATTTGTAGATGGATCTACATTTTCCTGCGCTTATAGAGGTTACCAATGGCCTCTAGTGCCAGCGCAGGAATATAACTGAGGGCTTTGTTACATGTATGAAACGACAGTATCATAGGCACTGTTTGATGACATCACATTTTGTCTGGGATGATGTCAAATGGATCTGATGGAGTTTACCACAGTGCAATAGTGAATTCTAAATTCAGCAATATAAAACACATGCTCAGTTCATTGGGCAAATCGAAGTTTGCTTTTTTGTGTGTGAATTTTTTTTAGATTTTCTGAGTTTCAATAACAAGAACTGGGGGTTGAAATTTGCTTTGTAACACTAATACTTTTAGAGTGTAAGCTCTCATGAGCAGGGCCCTCCTTACCATCTTGTCTTGATATATATTGTAACTGTAATGCCTTCCTTATAATGTACAGTGCTGCACAAACTGTTGGCGCTATATACATCCTGAAGAATAATAATAATAATATCATACAGGGAATGGCAGCATGAATATTTGAGTCCAATGTTTCCCATTATGGATAGCGCAGGAAAGGGTTTTTATTGCTATCTGTTTCCTTATTGTGGGAAACACCGTTCTTTTCAGGACAGGAAGTTATGGGAAATCTTTCTATTGTGAACACAAATAAAAGCATATTTATAGTACAGTGACAAAGGGTACAAACTTCTCAAAATGTTCTTATTGCTGTCTGTGCCTTCATGTTTTTCTGATTCTTGTATGGATGTCTCAGGGACAGGAAGTGAAATTCCCCAGTAATGTCACAGTCAAAGTTGGGCAGGTTGTCGAAGATCTGGCTGTCTGACCACTGGTCCCTGAGATGACCCTGGTCCCTTACTGACATCATATGATCCGATTCCTCAAGATCAAGTAAACTGTGAATGTGTCTTGAAGGATTGTGGTGGATTGGTTGATGTGTTTCATACCCCCCTTTAATTATAGAAGATGGTTCCCATTATGCTTGTTGGTAAACATGCACAGTAAATGGGTTTGCAGTAGGGATGTTCAGATACCAAGTACGTACTCAGTACAAGTACAGATACTTTTCCAGCTCCAAGACTAGACTAGACTAGAGAAAAAGTCAAAAGTTAGGAGGCAGCTGTCATTTGTAAGGAGCACACGGAGCTCCCGGGATTTGTACATCTCTGTTTTAATGTATGATTCTGTTTTTATAAATATATATAATGGGATGCATCGATACAATTTTTCCAAGTACAAGTACTGGTACTTGTCCAAGTACTCACAGATACAAGTACTGATATATTTTTGTTTATTGTCATGTGACAGTTTTTCTAAAACAATACAGACTAATGATTTCAGGACAGTGGTGGAGTGCCAGAGCCAGGTCCCAACTGCAACCGCTGCAACCACTGCAACCCTGGTAGTTCTCATGAAAATGCCAAGTATCAGCACTGGTATCTGAACTGGTATCTGGACATCCCTAGTTTGCAGTTTGGCGAAATTAAGCTTTGTAGTGCAGTTAACACACAAACAAACAGAGGGGCTCCCAGATCTCACAAAAGGGGTTCTTTGTTGGGGGGATCACTATTTATAAAGACATTGGGTACATCTTTTGAATTCCTAAAAAGGGGTTAAATCTTTTTGAAATTCACTGGGCTAGCATAAGAAATTACTGCTTCAGTAACTAAAATGTGCAGAGCAATGATATATTCACTGGGGTGTGTGTATTGTATCCTATTCTGCATTGTGCTTCAATTCAGATAAAAGACATAACATATATAAATAATTGATTTGCCCTAATATATATGCATGCAAATTCCTCCAGGCTGCAGAAAAACATAACATTCCCGAATTACAATCCATAGCTTTATAAATGGTGTGATTCTCCTGCATACAGTATAAGATAGAGAGATACAAGCAAACATTCAGGCAAGTCTAAAATTTTTCAATCACTTTTTCTACTGAATTGAGTATCGCTATGAATATAAATATACAAATATATACACACACACATGCCACACAAATTTATAAATTACTACACATAAAAATCCCCAATAATAATGGCACAAAGATCAGAAATTCCACAGAATCAAAAATATGTGATGTAAAAATAGAAACCTGACTTGGTAATTTAGTATTCTTGCAAAGTGATTAAGTAAACCCATGAAACAGCGATCAACTTGCGCAAATAAGTAGTTAAATACACTTGACAGTTTTACCTTTGAAAAATATTTTTTTATTATTATTTACAAGCAAAAAAAAAAACAGAAATCCTGCTGAGTTTAGCTGGAAATATCAATTAGGAAACCACTCGTTACAACCACACACAGACACACAAAGGTTGAACTTGATGGACCTGTGTCTTTATTCAACCTCAAATAATATGTAACTATGTAACTATGTTATAGAAGGCTAGAAAGGGTACAATTTGTAGAAGGAGGAACCCCTCTTTATAGAAAATCAGCATGTTAAAAAAATATATATCAACACTCTGTTTCTACTTTACTGACCATGTTTTACGAGCCTGAAGTCGGCTATAGAATTGTTTCCCTGACACATGAAAATAAAAATAAAGAAAAACTTGTTTTTACTAAAAATTATTTTTGGCTGAACAGAAAATGCAGTTGTGGGGAGACTATTTGCGACCATTATTTTATTATTCTATACATATTTATTTATATCAATTGCACATAATATAATCTGAGTCCAAAAAGTAGCTCACAGTGCACAAAAATCTTAATAATAAACAAATATTAAGATGTAAAATAATTACATTTGTTGTTGGAAACATTTTTCAATTCTGTTTATATTGCTATGCAAAATGTTTAAAAAAAAAAACAAAAAACTTGCTCAAACATATAAGTGTGTATTAAAAGTATTAAAAATAGGATCCCTGAGTCATTGTGACAATATATAT
>NW_017308486.1:135467-138303 GCF_000935625.1 Nanorana parkeri | reverse complement strand
TATATATATATATATGTAGATGGTCCAACTTTTTATATTGTTATATACATTTTGTGGTTCTTTACATATAGATCCATTGAAGGCAGTTTATAATTTGCAGACTTCTCACGCAAACACATGGTAATCATTTGTGCACAATCCTGTCTTCACAAAAGAAAAAAAAAATCTTTAAAAATTGTCCATAGAAATAGATTTTTTTTTTTTAAATTGCACATAAGTTTGTCTGTCCTTTCCCACCCAGCCTTAATAGCAGTGCTCAGTGATTAAATTCCATTTGTCTATGATTCTGTAGGAGGGTTACAGTGCATTGAGGGTAATTAAGGCAACTTTTAAGGGTTCAGTTCTAAGGCCCAGACCTGTTGTGGCCACCCTGTCCGACCCTTCAGTTTCTTCTCCCCTGCTGGACTATTACCCCAGAATCCTTCACTCTGCAGAAAAGGGAAAAAAATGAATTTAATAAAAAATATTTTTGCAAAAATAAACAGAAAATAAAATGAGAGAAATTATTTAAAAAGCTATCTTGGGGAATATGTCATTAATGATTTTATTTTCTTCTAGTCTATTTCAGTATAAAAAAAAAAAATCAAAAACATATTTAACTGCAAACTTTAATGGGATATTTACAGCAACAATAAACACACACTTCATGGCCTTGTCTGTTGTTAGTGTTATGTATAATATTTATGGTAAATAAAAAAGAAAGCAGAGTAAATGATTCATCATCCTGTGTATAATACGACAGAAACTGGCCACATTTTAAAAGGAATATTTTAAATAGTTGAAATTTAAAGACCTCTTGAGAATTTCAATTTGAGGTTCATCCTGTATATATCTTAAGGGCTGTGAACTTTCCCTCATGAGAGCAATATTTTACTCCAACACCAAACTCAGAATGTGTTTACAGTTTTGTAGAGCTGTAGAACAGTGTTAAGTATCTAACAGTCGTCCTTATTTGTCAATATCATTTCTTTTACAGAGCAGTCATCACGTTTAAAAACTTCTTATGTTTTTACAATTAATTAATAAGGAAATAAATCACAATGTTTATTATTTCATAAACATTGTTTATTAAATACAGTTACACGGGGCTGGTAGTTGTATTATTTTAGGGTAAAATGGAAGGTTTCCTTTAAAATGTGTAGGCTACTTTAATAGCTATGAGTTATGAGGGATACATAGAGAAACAATACAGAAGCAAGAGCAAAGAAGAACAAAAAAAGGGAAGTAAAGAAAGAAAGAGAAAGAAAGAAAGAAAGAAAGAAAGAAAGAGAAAGAAAGAAAAAGAAAGAAAATATAAAACACATTCAGTACATCTTTGTATTCTCTACTCACCCCTTCTCTTTTCCTTTTACAGTCTCTACTGTCAACTTTCTTGAGCTCAGCCTTAAACCCCTCAGTGCCTCCAGGCTCGGTATCCTTGGCTAGAACGTCCATCAAGTAGCCAATATAGCTAGTGGCAAGCCTGAGGGTCTTGATTTTTGAGAGTTTGGTGTCAGCTGGCACATTAGGGATACATTCCCTAAGCTCTGCAAAAGCACTGTTGATACTTTCTGTCCTTCTCCTCTCCTTTTTAGGGGGGACTCCCTTTCTCCTGCTCAGTCTACCAGTCAGGGCCTCCAGGCGGTTGCTGGTCTGGGATGGGCCTACGGTGCCATATTCAGGGCTGTAGGGGGGCTGCGTGGCAAATTCTGGTGACACTTCTCCGGGGTTGAGGACCCATCCCTGGAAGTAGGGTCTTTCCTGGTGACATCTGGAGGAGGGAGTGAAGATGAAAGGTTCTGGCATCATATGGTGGTGCTGGTAACTCCCAATGATGTTCATGATAACCCTTGAGAGATCTGTCTCCTCCACTAAGACAAAACACTGATCTTCTACAACTTGGCTCTTGGCTGCTCCTTAGTGTGACCCCATGAGATCTGGACCTGGAATTCCTTTAGTCTCCTACAAGACACGTTTCCACCTCATGAGCAGGGCTCTCCTTAGACTTCTACCTCGCAGCATCCAGCAGAGCACACTCAGGGCTAAATTGCTAAGCCAGAATCTATATATTTAAGATTAGAGAGGATAAGGAAAGCCTGGGATACAATAACAGATATGATCCAGGCTCCAGCTCTGCTGTTCTCAGCGCTTTAACCCTTGTGTGCCTCCCCAGGCAGCTTTATATGGACCTCAGCTCTTGATGTCAGACGGGGCCGGCAGCCAATAGGAAGTGCAGGGAGAGAAGAGGAGGAGGAGGAGGGGTAGCAGGGGACAATCACCTGGAATCTGAGCGAACGTTATAGTCTCACCTAATGCTCTGTCTCTAACACGAGGGTCCCAGATGCTGCTAATGCACCTAGAACTTTCACTCAGCTCGTATTTATAGCACTTTATCGTTCTTTCAACTTTCACTTTACTCGAGTAAATATGGGGCCGGGTAAGAAAATTGCCTATGACAGTAACAGCATACAGACCTATTCCGATGTATGCCAGGATTTGATTTGGTGTTTTATGTTTGTCCAATGTCACTTCCAGTACTGCAAACTGCAACCAATAAATAATACCAAGGTGGAGACTTTATCTGGAATACTTTGCCTATTGCAGACCAAACTTACAATATACATTAATAGCTAAATGTCTGCAGTCTCTTATTATAGAAACATCAACATTAGTATTCACGAGACACACCAGAGCGTATAGTATACACATATAATGTGTGTGTGTGTGTGTGTGTACAGTATAATATTATTATCATTTATATGTGTGTGTGTATATACATTTTTATATGTACATTTTATTATTGTGTTGTTATAATATACATTATTACATTATTATAATAATATAGTGCGTGTGTTTA
>NW_017308486.1:134690-135087 GCF_000935625.1 Nanorana parkeri | reverse complement strand
ACATATAATGTGTGTGTGTGTGTGTGTGTACAGTATAATATTATTATCATTTATATGTGTGTGTGTATATACATTTTTATATGTACATTTTATTATTGTGTTGTTATAATATACATTATTACATTATTATAATAATATAGTGCGTGTGTTTACAGTATAATATTATTATTATTTATATATGTGTGTGTATACATTTTTATATGTACATGTTATTATTTTGTAGTTATAATATACATTATTATAATATAGTGTGTGTGTGTGTGTGTGTTTACAGTATATTATAATAATATACGTGTGTGTAAGTATATTATTATGATTATGTTATTATAATATAGTATGTGTGTGTATACAGTATATAATAATATACAGTATGATATATATATATATATGTGTATAT
>NW_017308486.1:117806-134651 GCF_000935625.1 Nanorana parkeri | reverse complement strand
GCATAAGTAGAAGCAAAATAAAAAAAGGTATAAATATATTATTAGTATTATCTAGTTTTAATAGTACTAGAGTAGTAATTCTAATAAACTATCAGTTATGAGTATTTCAAACTTCTTTATATTATAACAGACTAGATGTCCCATATAATTCAGCCGCCATTCATTGCATATTCGGCCCATATAAAGTACATAGAGTTCATGTATATTAATAAAAGCTGACTGATCAGTGATCCATCATCCCCGAGCCATGGCAGGATTATTCCAAGTCACACAACTGGTACAAACATTTTACTTGGCGGTGTAGGATCAGGGGACTCCACAGTACAGTGTTCTTCATTATGATTTCAAATGTTACCAGGTGTAAATAGCTCCCATTGCTCTGTTAATGTATCATCTGACTTTCTATGAGGGATAGATCATTCAACAAGAAAAAGGTTGTTTCAAATCTTGACATAGATATAAATCACGCTCCTTTAACAGCAAATTTTACATTCTATGTATACATATACAACTATATAAAATACATGTATGTGTCTCTATCTTGCTCTTACTAAATGTATAAACATATAATAAGCACCCAACTTATATTGGGGCAGACAAAACAAACATATAAACATATCAAGAGGGTCGCATAACCCTGGTCATCCAATTTTTAGAACACGCAATTTTTTTTTACAAAAAATAAGTGAATCGCTGAAAATGTTTTATTTTCTATGACTAGCAAAGGCCAACCGAACTCCACTCCTAACTCCCGATATATTTGTGTATATGTACTGTATATCGGTATAATATGTCTTTGCAGACAGGGCTTTATTTATATGTGGCACTAAAAATAATCTCTCCGCTCTCCTCCTCTCTCTCCTCTTTCTAATCTCTTTCTTCTCTTTCACTCTTCTTCTCTCTCCTCTCTGTCTTCTCTTTCTCTCTATCCCTTTCTTCTCTCTCCTTTCTGCCCCATAACTCTCTATTACATTGTATACTTTATATTATTACAATGTCTACATTAAAGAATACAGTTATAGCATGGCACAGCATCACTAGGATAACATACATTACAGGAAAATGGAAAATACTCAGACCATCCCTGGCAATTACTCCTAAATCCCTGACCAGTGTGCCCATATAATAGCAATAGTGTTGAAGTGAATGGCTATAATGTCCTTTCAGTGTCTTTGTACTTATCTAAAGTCACCGCGCAGTAAATGAGAACACTCTGGAGCAGTTACAGCATAAACACACGATAAGATAACTATAAAGATCAGACAGAGCTATCTATTCTGGCCCTAGGGGAATAACTGAGCTGACCTGATCAATAACAGCAGCCAACCTCTCATCAGGATAAAATGCTGCATTGAAGGATACTGATTTATACAGTATATATATATAGGTGTTGCAAAAACGTGTGTTATATTATTTAAAGTATACCAGTAACTATCTAGTATGTCTTTTCCTGAGATATATTTTCTTCCCAGCAAGCAGCCAGTATTACACAATATTTAATGTGATCTTCCACATTCACAATACATTCTTCTTACAAACGTAATCATATCCAGAAGTTTAGTATTAATGTGGTATAAAAAAAAGTGCACTAGAGCCAGCTACAGAGGAACCATAAGTCTCAGCATATCCTATAGCCAAGGGTTGTCATGGGAACCCCAGGGTAGCACCGTTTGCCCTCTGATAACTGACTTGCATCTGTCTTTTACAATAAAAACATTTCTACAAAGCATCCGGTGTCTTCTTTGAGGTGAATTCATTCTGCTGACTATTCTTAATCATCTAACAGAGAAAAAAATCTTCTCCATTTCAACAGTGGAAAATATGAGTAAAAATGAAAGGTTTTTTTCTCCTTTTGCATATTTTAGCTGTCGATGTGTGGCTGTACTCGTTGTAATCTAGCCCTCACATCTGGGATGTGTTACTTTCATTGTGTCTGATGGCTCGCAGTACAGTCAGAGAAGGAGTTCAGGGTGAACGCTTTGTTGTAGGAGAAGAAAGTATGATTGGGACAATACCTGGTGACAGGAGAGGAAGCTGCGACTAACATCACAGCCTACTATGACAGAAGCCATTGATTCATATCTGTGTGCTGGATTCACACTTATATATGGTCTGCATGCTAGTTATTGGTCAGCGATTCATTCTGTCATTCGATTTTCATTTTTCAGTTTAAGAACATTTCAGCCTAAAAATACTTTTGATTGGCTGCTATGAGTTACACACTTTCCTTCTCTCATACATTAAGCTCTCCCTCCACATCCTTATTTCTTTCATCTTTATTTCCCTTTCCTTTCCCTCTCCTTCTCCCTTCCTTCTCTTTCCTTTCCCTTCCCTTTCTTTCCTTTTCTTTCCCTCTCCTTCCTTTTTTCCTTTTCCCTTTGCCTTTTTCTTTCCCTTTCCTTTGCCCAAGCCTTTCCTATTCTTTTTTGTACTTCCCTTCCTTTTATTTCCCTTTCCTTTATTCTTCCCTCTCCTTCTCTCTCTCTCTCTCTCTCTCTCTCTCTCTCTCTCTCTCACCGGCACTATGTACAGAATAAAAAATAGCTTTATAATGCAGTCTGACAAAACCCTGACCACAACAGTTTTTGTGTTTGAGAGTTCTCCCTGCTACACATTATTATTATTATACAGGATTTATAAAGCGCCAACAGTTTGCTCAGTGCTTTACAATATAAGGAAGACATTACACTTACAATATAATTCAAGACAAGATGGTATAAGGAGGGCCCTGTCCGTGAGAGCTTACGATCTAATACACATTATCTGTTGATCCTGATAGTAGATCTGTTTTTCCCCACTTCCTGTAACAGGGTGACAACACTGTTCACTCTTCGATAAAATTGTTGTAGTAGTTTTAGATGGATATGTAATTTTGTATGGTTTGCCTCAACCCCTGTAGCTGTCACTTTTGCTGGACAGCTTGGTCTGCATTCAAATGTGGATACAAATAAAAAGACATTTGAAATAAGAAATAATTAATATACTGAATGTGATAAGTATCATCCTCATAAAGTGACCAAAATAAAATATTTGTTTTAATAGTGGTCCTCCTCCTCCCTGTCTCCTAAAGAGACAGATTTATGAACTCCAGAGGGGCAAGAAAATACCTTTGTGTCACTCAAAACAACCAATTATGTTTCAGTTTCGAATCTGACTTACGAAAATGTCCCTCCAGAAGCATGATGGGATTTGTGGTTTTAGCACAGCTGGAGTGCCAAGGTTGCCTACCCCATCATACACCGGGTCAGAGTAATTATTTAAAAGCCTACCTGAGCTGCTGTTGCTGACAGCTTGTAAAAATGATGGTTGCATGACTGTCATGCTAATCTTTTGGCTTTAATGTGTTTCTGAGTCACTGACCTGCAATAGGTATGGAGATGTACAAGTACTTGCTGTATGCTTGTTCTGGGTCAGGCACAGCCAGACAGATAGTATTATAAGAGGGAAGTCAGGAATGTAAATCTAAGAATTCATCTCGGTACAAGCTTCCTATAAGGGACTGTGCCTTTAATTAGTCAAGTGATTTGCATACTGTTTATTTGTAAAACTGTGTTTAGAAAAAGGTAGAAAATAGATTCCTTATTTTATCCTTTTATAAAAACAACTGTTTTCTGCAGATTTACAGAGCAACATTTACTGTGAAAGTAATCATTTTTTTAAATCCTTATTTTTCATTTTTGGGAGGCAGGTACATGTCATAGGTACAGCACCAAGTACAAATGGTTATTAAAATGATTTCTTACATCAGTACAGTCAAAGTAAACACATTATAAAATCACCAACATTAGGTTAGGCTTTCCTGAATCCTAGGAGAGCATACAATGTATCTATCTGCACTACCGTGCCTCTCTCAGTCAGCAACATTTTCGCTGCTCAGTTTCTACCTTTACCCAACCTTCGAACCATTTTGAAACCACTAAATATATAAACAAGCAACCATTGACCATCCAATATACTTTGAATCTACACATTCCCCTCTACATAGTTCTAAAATCTATAAACTCAGAGGTATGCATTTCCCTGAATTGCTCTGTGAACTTGAAGTAGATCCAGGCCACCCAAATACCATTAAAGGTGTCACGTTGATCTTGGCGTTAATGGGTCTTTTGTTCATTTTCCATTATTTCTTGTACCTTAGAGAATCAATCTTTATTCAAGGGGGGCCATTTTGCTTCGAAAGCATGGTATAAGGGATTTAGCTGCATTCAAAAGATGGGGTATTAGAGACTTTCTATATACATGTAAGTCATTGAAATGGGTGTCTCATAGACTAACATTCAATCTATCCCACACTATCAAAGTAATTAGCGTGCGCAGAAAAGTATATACTGCTAGTCCGCTATTGTTGGGTGAGCCAGGATGCATGGGCCAGGTTGCCTCCAGCCACCATCTTTTCAAGGGAGACCCATTGTTAATTCTTCACATCCAAGTTCCAGTTTACTATCCTTATTAATATTACCACCTTATAATAAAGCTGGAGATCCAGCCAGCTGGGACCACAAATCTGTTTTGTTCTCTCTCTGATTCCTCCATACAAAAGTCTGATGCAGTAGGCATCACTGACACCAAAAAATGCCAGGTATCTCTATGGGAAGCATTTGGAGATTAAAAAAAAAGCAGGGCAGGGTATTCCGCCATGAGAAGGCAACTCTATTCCACTGTTTTAAATCTTGTTGCATATCCTTAAGTAGCCCAGGAAAATATGTACAGTATAGGTAATGGAGATCATTTGTAGGTTTAATACCTAAATAGGGGATAGACTATTTTTACCCAGAAGAAGGGGAACATACTGTAGGTGGTGTTTTTTTTAGAAAGAGGTATGGTAACTGTCAAAATGTCCTATTTGTTGGCTGATTTTAAATCATGAAATCTGGATAATTCATCCATAAAAGGTATTCATAAACAGTATTTTTTTTTAATATAGCTCTGCTTGTGTTCTGCAGCAAGGGTAGAACACAGACATCCATATTCTTACTTTTTGCTGACTTGTAGTATCCTACGGCAACTGATCAGAACTCATCTTATACTGGCTTGGCAATTTAAGTTGGTTTCTATGGCTTACTCCACTTAAGAAAGAATCAGGTCAATTAAAGTCTTATACCTTGTTATCTTTCCATAGCCCTATTCCCCCCATGTTTTCATTTATGACTCATTTTTACACGGAGATGGTTTTAAATACAAGTTTGAGCCCCCATATTGCAGTACTCTGTGCCAGCAGAGTTGAGTAGCAGCCACACCCTCAGGACAAACTTAATCACACAGACTTTTGCATTGGTGGAGAGCGGGTGTGTCTGATCCGGTGTATTACATTACTAAGTGCACTGGGTCTATCTCTATTTGCCTATTGGACTGCACAAAGTTAGGCACCCTGCATAACTTCTGTATTCAGGAAAGAGGAAGTTAGACTGAAAAGGCAAAGAAACATATTTCTTTGACTTCAATTTGGCTTTAAAAATGCTTTGTTGAATAAAGTCATAAGTTGCTTATACTGCAATGATTTTTTATCTTGGCATTCATTCAGCAGGCCAAAGAGGGAATCCTGAATGGTCATTCTGGATTATTGCATGTAAGATAAAAAAAATTACTCATTTAATGAGGCCAGACATGCAGTTTACTTGCAGCCTACATGAATACAGTTTATTAAAGGGCCAGTCCACCTAAATGTGTGTGTAGCTACAGATGAAGTCTGATCAGAGTACTCCACTGAAGTGAGACTTTCCTGCCATTATTGCTTGTTCTGTTTGCACCCACCTTGAATTTTGGCATTATCCATCCACCTTGCGCGTTTTCCACTCTTCCTGTTGCATTTTACACAATATAAAACAAATTACAGACACATCAAAAGGAGGTGGTGCTCCCTAGTAATTGATGTAACAAGTGTGTAGACTCAGCCTTAGAGAACTTCGGAGAGTTATAAGAAATGATTGAGTGCTTTCACACCCCAGCATCTATTATAAACTATTTGGGGTTGTGAGCCTTTAAATATCTCTGATTTCTAAGCAATCTAATCCAGGTGCTGATATATTTTTAAAGGAATATGTCATCAGCAAATTTAAAGCAAATATGCAGCAGTTCACTGATTGGACAAGTAACTTTCAGGTAATGCTGGCATACACTGTGTGTATAATAAAGCTCCTTTCTGGGGGATTCGCCCCTTTTGTCCCCAGCCATTCTGCATAATTTGTATTGATAGTTCAAGTCAGAGTGTTATTACAGTTTGGTTTATATGCAGAATTATGATTGGTCTCGGCAGTCCACCAACCAAAGGCCTGCAGAGAATGTTGTGATGGCGTTTTGGTACTTGGATTGCAGAATATTGTGCCTACAACCGGCAGCCCCTCACCCTCTCACCATGGAGGTGTAATGGCAAATTTACCTACAATCTTCAGAAATTCACCCAAAATTGGATTGATTTATTAAAGGCAAATATACTGTTCACTTTGCAAGGGAATTTGCACTTCACAAGGGAAATTGTTCCAGAGGTTGGTGAATGTGGTGCAATTTCACTTTGCAATGAATACTTAACCACTTGCTGCCCAGAGCAATTTCTTACATTTGCACACACATGATAAAATCTGCATTTTTGGCTAAAACACAGCTTCAGACCCCCAAACAATGATATATTTGCTGAAAGCAGAGGCTCTGTAGAATAAAAAGATGCTGGTTGCAATTTTTTATGTTGCACGCTATTTGCGCAATTGTTTATCAAACAAGTATTTTTTAGGATAAAATACACTAAAATTAAATTTAGTGCAGAGAAACAGAATATAATGTCTAATTTTTGGTAAAATATAAAAGATGGGGTCACGTTGGGGAAATAGATACCAAACTTTTATTTTAGGGGCTAAACAGACCCCTGATAGTTCCCTTTTAAATAGAAAAAGAGAGTGACACAGAGGGGTTGATTTACTAACCTTATAAACACGCCACGAACAAGTATACACCTCTGTAGTGTGTTCCCTCCCAGCATGATCTATTGGTGGAATCTAGACACCTTTGTAGTGTGTACACACCCAGCAGGTGTGTTGTGCAAAGCCCTGCATGAATTGCAAGGTGATGTTGTGTAAATTAGCTCTACGTTGTGTTGCTTGCGTTGATGAATGCAGGAATGTAAATGCATGAGCTAACCATTTTTGTCTAAACTGTGAAGCAGCATTATATATGCGCATGATTTTTCCATATATGGCATTAGTGAAAATATGCTTTTAGAGACTTGCATGCCGCTATTAGAGCAGCGTGTAGCATATGGCGCATGCTACATGACGTGCACGTACGTAAATACATAAAAACACACCGTAACGGCGTGAAAATGTGACACGTTGCTCGTGTTTGGTTGATAAATACGTTTTGCTGTGTAAAAATGCACACGCACCTGGTGCGTGCATGTGTTTAGGTTAGTAAATCACCCCCAGAGTCCTCAGAGTCCTCAATCTTTTTCTGCTGCCCCTGTTATAAATGAACAGGAATCCTCTATTCTGAGTGCTCCTGTTCATTCATAACATGAGGACAGAGTATGTTTACTATATCCTCAATAATGAATGAACAGGAGGTTATGTAGATCACTTCCCATTCATACATAATTGAGGATATAGTAAACATACTCTCTCCTCAATTATTTACAAACACTCAGCGATCACTGATCTCCTTCCTGACTGCTGTCACAGGAGGCTGGGCGGTGCAGGAGAAGAGCCCAGCCTCCTGTGACAGCAATGACAGCTGCCTCCGCCCATACCGACGCCTTCCATCGTGATGCGCTGTCACAGGAGGCTGGGTGGGGTGGTGGGGGAGGAGAACTCAGCCTCCTGTGACAGCAATAGCTGTCTCCACCCCCACACAGCTCTCCCAATCTGTGTCAGGAGGCTGAGCGGTGCGGGGAAGAGAGACACCGGCTGCTCACAGCGCTCTCCTCCCGCAGCGCTCGGCCGCCTGTGACAGCTTCTCACCTCCCCGCTGGGACACAGAGCAGCGCCCAGCAGGGAGGAAAGAAAGAACAGATGCACCACTATTTTGGCCAGAAAAGGGATTTTTTTGGTAAGAACAAAATCCTATTTTTTTGCTTGAACGTTATTGGATGATGAAAGTCAGCAGGAGCTTCGCCTCATTCACTATATTAAAGGTAAACTTCCCCTGCAAAGTGAAAATTTCCTTTCAAAGTGAACAGTCTATTTGCCTTTAGTAAATAAACCCCATTATCACTTTGCCCTACGTCTATACACTGCACCTGTCATGAGGGAAATATGGGATCTACTATTGATGGTCTCCTTCTAAAAATGTTGCTGGTAGTCTCGACTACATTTTTCCAAACCCAGAAAAAAGCATGCTGAACATGCGGTAAGTGTCAGCCAAGCAACCAACATTTTCAGATAGATGGCTCACGAGTAGCAGCTTTTCCCTTAAGTAAGTCTGAGAGCTGTGAATGGGGATAACAATGGTACTATCATAAGGGAACGGCTAAGGCTGCTGTTCTGGGGGCAGGAGGGAGACTTTATACTATCTTGCCGAGGTTGAAAACCTACTTAAAGGCCAACCAATCACAATGCATTTCTTCACTTTGCTTTTTTTGTTATTGACCCCCTAAGCCTATGGCTCTGAGTTAAGCTTAGAAGTGTGTCTTATCCCATAACATGTGCTGCATATGTGATGGAGGCTTTAGGGTCTCTGCTAGCATTAAGTCACCTTCCATCTGATTAATCGTCCAGTAGGAGCAGCACATGGTTTTTCCCTTCAGTTACTTTCTAGCCCCGGTATTAATCATTCACTATAACAGCCCATTAATGTCTCCTAACTTTTTAAAGATGACAAATTTGATTTGACTGATTTCAATCAGCATAAGGGTACAGTCCCATGGGGCACAGGGACCACTTAAATGCCTTAGTATTTCCCATAACGATTTGTTACAATCTAGCGTCCCAGCCACTCAGTCAGTGCGCTGCTCTTTTTTCTTCTTTTTTTTTTTTTGGGTGGCATTTAGTTTTAAGTGGTTTTAGATTTGATGGCTTACTTTGAAATCTGGGAGCCCTTCTCTCCAGAATGTGTGAAGTTTAACTGCATTCAGCAATAACACGTTTGAATGATTTGAATGCGTTGTCACAACTGGTTTAATCCTTGTCTGATGCTATTGATGTTTTTCAGGAGTATAATTTATTTTAATTATTTTGTATTATTACTCATTATATTTCTCATAATATCCTATCTGGGCAGTACTTAGAGAGCCGCCTGTCCAGATGAGTGATTCATAATGCTCTTTAGTACAAGTTTTGCCCTGTTTTAAAGCACCTTTTATATGTGATCATTACTGCGGAAATAAAACTAGAGATGAGCTACAGAGCCACAGAGAATCTTGTGACTCCACTATGCAGGCCTTTCCCCTTCTCTGCTGGATTTACCTAAAAGTGTCCAGAAGTGGTCAACAGGTCAGAATAAAATATAAATATCGCCCAATGTTCCTGCCTTATCTCTTTCATGAGTAATGGTGAATATCTTTTCTCGAGTCACCTCTAGGAGCCAAATGAGCTGAGGTTCTCGCCCTGAATCACAGGTCCTCAGCTGTCTCTTATTATAATCAGCTCTTAAAAAAACGGCACCAGGATGTAGTATTGGCACCCCTGTATTGCTTCCCATCTGTCTTGAGCATATGCCACAACCACTACAGGTGGGCGGAGTTTATCATTAGTGGGTGAGGCTTGATACCTGAGGCACATGCAGGTGTATGGCCAAACTGAAGCATCTTGCCATTTGTAGCAGGAGTCAAACTTCTTGACTTGCACTAGATTTACATAGATCATTACTAAGTGTGCTTATTCTAGACTACTTTCGGGAAAATCATCAATTTACAGTATATATAGAGATATATATATATATATATATCACTGCATCCCACCCCTTTGCATATGTCGAGCAAAGGGCAGGGAATTCCCTTACTGCAGCTGATTAGGTGTTCAGGGGAAGCTACTTCAGGGTTCAGAGGAGCTCAGGTTTGGACTTGGTTTGGACCAGGGATGTGCGGTCAGGGGAGGCAGGAGAGGCAGAGCCTCCCCTAGTATTATGAAGAAAAAAGGTGTCAGCTACAAGTCTGAAGCTGACGGCTTTTTCTCCATTCAGAGCGGCTTGTACAGGTTACACAGCAGGGAAATCCTCCCCACTTTGTAACCTGTCATGGACAGAGCGCTGCCTGTTAATTACAGGCAGCACTGCATCCGGCTTCCCCACTGCTTGTGTAACCTAACTTGGTGAGGCAAGCGCTGTCACAGCTTCTACTCTGTGTTAGAGGTGTGAGCTCTGTGGATGGCTTGGACCAATGGCAAAGCGCAATTGCTCCAAGCTGTCCAATCAAAAAAAGAAGAAAAAACAGTGAGGACATCAAACTCGATGCCTTACTAGTGACTCACCAGTGACGAGTAAGTGAAGGACAGGGAGGCTCCTCCCTGTTTCCTCCCTTCCTCCTCCTCCTCACACACCTTGGTTACGGAACTGGGGGTGGGGCTTCAGTGGGCTGGTGGCCGGGCTTCGGTGGCCTGGGGGGGTGCCTCACCCAACACAGAAGGCATTGCACGTCACTGGTTTGGACCAAACTTGAGCTCATGCTACTGATTGGGTTTAGATCTACTTTAGGAACAGATATGATATATTAGCTAACAATCAAAATGGCAGATGCCCCTTCACAGTGAAATGTGCCTTCCACAAACATTTACAAAAGCTGGCAAAAAAGTCATCGCCTTTCACTGTTACTCATTCAGAATCAGGTTTTAAATTGGCTGTTTGTTCATGTTTGTATGGAGGATCTGCTTTATGGTGCAGACATTTGTGGAGCCAGAGGCAGTGGAGGGTAAATAGGCCCCATTACACAGAGGTCAGACTCAGCCTATTAAAACTACAAGAGGATCCAAAGAAGGGCCTGAAGCTTAGTAAACCCTGTAACATGCTGAGATGAGGAAAATCGGCCTGTGTTTACCTCCAATGTGTTAAAGCCACACATCTTTGCATGCTGCAATTGTATAATCATGATTATTATTATTGTTTTATATTATGTCATAATCTCCTGTGGTGCTGGACAATGCAATAGATATTAATATATAATGTTATAATTCAATATAATATATAAAATGCTACAGTGATATGTAGAGATCGTAGGGATGAGCGCCGTAGTTTTGTTAAAAATGACAATTTCATAGTTGGCAACATTAATCCAAAGTGGTGTATTTTGGGCATTTTGGTTTATTTCATTTAGTCTTCTTGGTATCTCTGATTTCTTTTCCTTTTTTTGGATTTCACCAGAATTCGTTTAATGATGCTTTACATTTTGTTGTATTACTTTTTTTGCATTGTTTGTTATTTCTTTTCTGAAAAGGGGCAGGTTGGTTGAAAGTATCTTCTGTAACCCTTAGCAGCCATATAAAGCCCACTGTACAGTACCCTTAGAAATCACCAAAACTACCTTAAAGTGTATGTAAGCCCAAAACAAATAATGTATTATGTTGAGGTTTACCAGTCCTTAGATGTGGTGACTGCATTCGTTTTGCATGTGTTTGCAGGTCTCCAGCATCCTAGCAACCAATGATGTCATCAGTTATTAGGATGCAAGAAGTCGTCCCTTACAGCGTATTTGGTTGTTATAGTGCACCGACCATAACAATCAAGCTATGTTCAAGGAAGCACATATATGCTGGAACAGGATTCAGGGATGGCACTTTAGGCACTGCAGTACAGGAGGAGAGGCAACCAGGCAAGCTGTGTAAGCCGAGAGCTTGTGTCCTAGCAAGCAGCTTCCCACACAGCTTACTTGACTGGGGAGGGTGGCTATGATGTGAAGGGGGCACTCTGATGTGAAAGGGGGGATTCTGGTATGAAGCAGTGGGGGTTCTTGATGTACTGGGGGGACTCTGATATGAAGGGGATCCTAATGTGAAGAGGGGACCCCATTTTGGACTGGTGTGCCTCAAGATTCATACTTTTAAAGGCCTCACCAAAATGAGGAAATGAGGAAACTCTCAGTTTTGCTCATCCCAACACAATGAGGGCCCTGGCACACCATATCCAGTGCGTTCGGACGCAGTTCAAGCCTGGAACACACTGAATCGCATAGATGAAGCCAGGCGGCGTTCTGGGGAGGGAGGGGGCGTGGTGGTGCCATTCATGTCAATGGCACTGCAGACAAGCCCCCTGCCTACAGTGGGATCGCCTGCACCAGAATACCAGGTACAGGAATCCCCCCCCCCCATTGCGGTGCTGCATGCACTATTTTTTCCAATCGCACTGCACCGGAACAGAGGGCATTCCTACAGTTATGGTGAGGGCAATCACACTGCGGGTGGGGGCTTGTCTGTGGTGCCATTGCCCAGATCGTGGCCGGGCTTGTTCTATGTGATCCAGTGCGTTCCGGGCTCGATCTGGAGCGCACTGGATGTGGTATGACAGAGACATTAAAACATATGCCCTAAAATAATATGAAGTGCTTCCATTTCTGGACAGGCTGCATTGTATTTTTGCACTTGTGTGCAAAACTAGGATATTTATTTCAGTTTTTTTCCTGGCCAGGAAATATAAATATATATATATATATTCTTGTTCATTTTGTACAATTAAAACATCAATATTTCGGATGAAATACAGAGAATATATACTCTGCTGCTTTAATTAAAATGTGTCTTAGCTTATGTTTTACAAAAGTTAAATAAACACACACAATAGCAAAAGAAGAAAGAATATTCCTAGGCAATGTCACTGCTAGTCAAAGATGATACCACCTTTAATACCAGCATATCAAAAAAACGTTTTAGAACTGAACTCCAGGCGAATATATAAGACACAAATTAATTCAGCTTTGTAATCATTAATACATCATTAAATATAGCTGCTGGAATGAGAGTGGAAGAAATAACACAAAGAGCCAATCAGTTCATGTACTGACAAAAGAATGCTGATAGGAGAAGACAGAGAGATGAGCTCATCGCTGTACTGCTTCTCCTTTCACTGTCCAGTCACAGGCTGGGGAGGGTCCAGGACAACCTAGGCTCAGAGGAATTGGGTTGAATGATGCTGACCATCAGACTGAGGGCATCTAGTGTCAGAAAAGGTGTCTAGAAATTGGATTTTGCAGTAAAAGCTGGTTTTGTTATTTGATATTTTAATTGACATTTTTATATTTTTATTTTTGGCTGGAGTTCAGCTTTAAAGTTATACAAAACTCAGGCGTTATATCTTAAAAATACATTCAAGTCCTAACTATTAACAAAAATGTATCTTATTTGTGTATCACTCGGCTGTGGATCCTCAAATCTTCTCTGAATTGGTGCCGACGCTGTCCTTCCTTCTGGAGGGTGGCTACTTTTATCCCCCATGGGCCTTGCGTGCGTGTTGTAAAGAGAGTGATGAGGCGCCATTTTCTGCAGAATTCTCCTGTGAGCTCAGGGCAGGGGTGGAGCCTTGACACCCTTGACTTACAGGAAGTCAGTTGAATGATGCTGGGCATCATTTACCTGGAAGAGGAAGAAAGCCACATGGTTGGATCAGTGAGTCTGCCTGGGATAGGGCAGAATATCAAGTAGGAACTGCAGTCAGAGCTGCTTTTTTTAATTTTTAGGAGCTGTTTGGGAATTCATTTAAACTTTTTGATCACGAGGTAGAATTGGGCTCCAGTAACCTCTGAAAAAAATCTGATATTTGTTAACCTGATCATTTGTCCAGTCAAAAGGATTTTTTTAAGAAGTGAAGAAAGGGCGACCGGATAGCAGTAAAAGCTTGACAAGGGTTTTAATCCTTCTTCACTCTGTCCAAAATGAAAACAAAAAGTTTAGACTGGAGGTAATAAAACCAAAACAATTTAACAGCATTGATTGTTATCATATCAATTATTCTAATTATTATTTATTACATTTAAAAATGGTGTTTGACCGAAATACACTATACTGCTAAAATGTCCAAACTCGGACCAGATTCTAATACTAAAATACTTCCTATAAAACCAGATACTATTAAAGCTGTCCTCTTGGTTGCCAAAGGGCAGTATTAAAAGTGCTGGCAAGTGGACTATACAATGTGCTTATCTTAACCCTTTTATTGAAAATGTATGTCATTCCCAACAATGAATGTTTTTTATTTGTTCCATTATGCTCAGTTAAAGCTGCATGCCAACCTTACCTTTAGGGTGTCCATACAATGTTCAAATTCTCGAGGAACCGGCCGCAATTCGCACAGAATACCTCGATCAGCTGATCAGCTGATCAAAGGAGCCAGCCACAAAATCTTGTACAACCAGAGCTAGCAGCCAATGAGCTGCCGGCTCTGGTTGACTATAATTCAATGCAAACAGCAAGATTTCTTGATCGACACACTCGCTGTGTTGATGGAGGAATCTGCTTTATTTTTTTCGTTCAGCCCGTGGGTATGGCCAGCCTTAGAGCCCATCTCATTTCCTGGCTGGAGGACATCTAGCATCATCTACAATGTAACTTTTTTAACATTCTTTATTTATGGAATGATTCAACGTCATAAAGAACTGTCTGCATGCAAATGTAATCTGCCTAGGATTGCCAATTCCTCTATACTTACATTCACCCATTATGGCATTGATTCTGAAAATTGACTGGACAAGTGGAAATACACTTTAAGGCTCTAATTAGCCCTCCCAGTTCTTAGGGCTACAGAACAATTATATTCTGGGGAGATGAGAAGAGGGGAAGAGATTCAATAGTTTACCAAGAGACAACTGGGCAGGGTTGACACCATTTCTTTTTAACAAAAAAAGCATTTCTGGCAGATCGACAGGTATTTTTCTGTACTTGCTGGGACAGATAAAACATGGGATAATGTGCATATATTGTAGAGATATACAGCATACTTTTTTATTTTTTATTTTGCCCCACTATACATTTAAACTACTGCCATTGAGATTATTGGATTTCTAGAGAGAGGGTTAAAACTATTTTGAGTTCCAGAGATGACATTTGTTCTTGATTATTGAAATATACAAAGATTGTGGTCTTTCTATTCCTTGTGTTAACTATAAAATGTTGAATCTCTCCCAGAACTCTCCTCTCCAACTCCCCAATGTAATTCTAGTCTGTTGAAAATAACTCCACTAAAACTTCTCTTCTCATACTAACATAGATGGCTTTCATCTGGGGCCCGCCTTTTGCTGTCGGTGTTTTTAATCACGGCTTTTAGACAAAGTAGTAATGTCAGGAAAGGAGCATCAGGGTCAGCGAACTGTAGTCCCATCATGTTCACAGCATTGTAAGGTACTGTCCTGCCATATGTGATATCAGAAATATAAGAATTTGCATGATCTAAGACTAGTCATAGCCAAGGCTTTATTTGCCACAGGGCAACTGCCCTAGGCCCTAGGCCCCACCAGAGAGGAGGAGCCAAGCGGGCAGACGAGGAAGGAGCCTCCACCAATTGTTGAGTGCTGGGAGAGGCCAGAGTTGCACTAATCTCTGCCCATTGTATGCAGCACCACTCCAAGCTCACTCCTGTGATAGACTTCAATCTCATGTTTAGTTTACTAATTCGTATTGAGATTATAGTCCATCCTGAGAGTGAGCTTGGAGTGGTGGCTACTTTACAACACACACAGGGACCATGGGGAACAAAAGTAGCCACCCTCCAGATGGAAGGACAGTGCCAGCACCAATTCAGAGATGATTTGAGGATCTGCAGCCAAGTGATACACAAATAAGATACATTTTTGTTAATAGTTTGGGTACTTGAATGTATTTTCAAGATTTCAATTGTGAGTTTAGTGTCACTTTAGGCTGTGTATACATGATTCAAATTTCATTCAAAAATTGTCATGTTTAATCAAATAAGATACATTTTTGTTAATAGTTAAAGACTTGAATGCATTTTTAAGGTTTAAGATTTTAGTGCCACTTTAAGCTTGTAGTTAAGTTTTGAAAAATGTAGAACTTTTAGCCAATATAACCATTCCTCTTCCTTATCACATGATAGCTGAGAAGGTCTGAATCAGTAATAAAAAAATATGTCCCATGAACCCATAGCTTTTTTTCCCTCCTGTGCCCCATTTATCCATCTTTAGAAACTTAAATTTAGATTTCTAAACTGTTCTGCTCTATAAAAAAAAGCTATAACTCTACAATATTTTATATGCAAGAGTTTTTAGAAAATGGATGCAAAACTGCTTTAGCTAGGTCACCCCGGACATATGTCTTCCCACTCCATGTCACCCGAGTATTTACTCAGCAAACAAGGATATGTTGCTTAGTGTTCTCATTAACTGAGTTGTGTTAACAGAACAGCAGATACATATCATTGCTTATTACATATTGGCATCAAATAATAAAAAGGTTTGTTATGACAGAATAGCGATGCTAGCCTTTTTTCTATGCTGTGTCAGAAAAATATATTAATAAATGCACATCAAAAGATTGGAAGCAATAAAATACAACACTTACCGACTTAGAAAAAAATATATTTCTGCTGCTAATTATTACAAAACGCTTATAATCTTTATCTGCCCTTCAGCTCAATGTGCAATGCATTTAGTAGAGCCATATTTTTGCCATCTGTTTGAAAAAATATCTGCTATGTATAGTTTGATATCCGAACATTGAAACAAAGTAACCATTAAAAGTAAAGCCTATTCCATTTAACCAAGGCATATAAAGGGAAAATGGCCATGTATCATGTCTAGGTTACCATCAATGAAAATTCTGTTTCAGAACAATCATTGCAGCCAGAGATATAGGCAGATATAGTTATGTGCAAACTGACATAACTGTGACATGGGGGTGTTAAAAGTGTCCTCAGCCATGTGTAAGCTTTAATAGAGGGATTTAAAACCTACACTGGTCTTAAAGGTAAGAACAGAATGCTGCTGTGAACTAA
>NW_017308486.1:90973-117776 GCF_000935625.1 Nanorana parkeri | reverse complement strand
GTGAAGACGAGAATGCGCGGGGAAACAAAGGCGGGGGGGGGGGGGGATTGGGGCACTAAAAAGGACCTGTTGCCCTGCATGGACAAAGCACAATTAATGTCCCCATTTACAGTACACTTTTTTTTAAACTAGGGACGCACCAATACCAAGTACCATACTCGGTACAAGTACAAGTACAGATACTTTTCCAGCTCCAAGACTAAACTAGAGAAAAATTCAAAGGTTAGGAGGCAGCTGTCATTTGTAAGGAGCACACAGAGCTCCTGGGATTTGTACATCCCCATTTTAATGTATGATTCTGTTTTTATAAACATATATGCACCGATACCATTTTTGCAAGTACAAGTACTGATGCTTGCCCAAGTACTTACAGACACAAGTACTGATAGTACGCTGCAACTATCGGCACTGGTATCTGAACATCCCTATTTGGAACGTAGTGTACCAGAACACAAAGCATGTGTGCTGTGGTGACTGCAGTGCATGGACCACTACTAAAATGGTGCATTGCAGGAGCACCACTGTTCGCAAGTTGACAAGTGATGTGGTAAGGACACATGTTACCGCAATGCACAGGTGTGAATGGGCCCTAAAGAATTCCCAAGAGCCTGGCTTCTCAAATTCGATGATGATTTGTTGACTCGAGGATATTTATCACATGAAGCTGGGACTTTAATATTCCCAGTTATCATCACATTCCTTTGGAACAATTGTTATATTATATAAATTTATAGAACATATATCTATATTCTGTAGAATGAGGTCCCATCTTTCCAACAGAATAGCTCAATGAAATATATTTTAGGCAAATCCTGTTCTACATCTGTGGATGAGGATGTGTATTCCGCTTTATGTGAAACAGCTGTAAAAATCAGTTTTCTGATTCTCGGCCCAATTAGCTTCTTTGAAAATGCCAATTGCTGTTTTTCTTTCTTCTTCTTAAACCCATCCATTTGCAAATTTTGACCTTTATGTGTGGCACTTCAAATGCTGAAATTTTATTTTTAAAAAGGATTGGAACTTACACCATACCACATTTTCAATCAACACAAAAGATCCAAAACTACCTCTCTGAGTACAAACAAGTGGAAATGGTCAAGCTGGTATTTTTTGAGCTGTGTGCTGACCTTAAAGGCCAATTCAAGCTGCGTAGCGAGTCGCAGTAATTTGCGCAATAATGTGCACTGCATTACGGCACCTCAGTCATTTGGAATTGAAGGCCAAAGTACTGTGATGGGTATTTTAATGGACATGCAGCACTTTTTACAACATAACTCATCCCAGTGCACAGATGGTTCTCATCTGCCTGTTGTATTGCACTGAAATGCTAGTTCATCCCAATGCGCCTAGGCAGTACAGCACAGCGGTGCTGCCTAGGTGCATTTAGATGCTATTTAGGCCAACCCCCCATCAGTATATACTTACCTTTCTTTCACGCCCTACTTGCTTTGTTCAATGATGGGGCTCCACGAAGATACCTGGTACTTCCAGGTATAGAAGAGCATGTGATTCACCCACGCGGGGTTCTCGAAGAGGAGTCCATAGTCCTGCGTTAGCTAGGACTCCAGTGACTTGTAGCTTACACAGAACTTTGCTTTTACTCCTTTAGGGCTAGTTCACAGCAGCCTCAGTGTGTTCCGGCCTGATTCTGGCTGGAATGCACTGGATTGCATTCCGGCCGGCTCACTTTGTTTTGGGGCGGGAGGGAGCGTGGAGGTGCATTGAACTCAACGCCACGCCCTCCAGTCACATGCACTATTTTTTATGACTGCACTGGACCGGAACGCAGTCACTGATGTGCCACGCGTTCCCGTGTGTCCAATCACATTGCGGCCCTCCCTCCCCAAAACAAAGTGAGTTGGCCGGAATGCCATCCAGTGTGTACCAGCCAGAATCGGGCCGGAACGCACTAAGGCTGGTGTGAAGTTGCCCTATTACAGGACTTTGTGGAGGGGCAAAGGGGGGGGGAAGTATACGGTGCTGTGGGGGCTTGCATTGAAGATGTCATGTTGTTTTTTTCTGCACGGGCAAAGCACAGATTAATTATAAATCCCTACTTTGTGTCCTTCACCCAGTTTTAGAATTTAAACTGAATGAGGCCACAAACTGTTAAAGTTGATCTCCAGCCAGGTATACAAAACACCACAAAGTTATGTATTCATTCAAAAAGACATTAAATTAATTTTAATTGCAGCTAGTGTAAGTACCTGAATCTATCTTCATATCAGCCTCTTGTAATCCCCTGTACAGCAGAACTCAGACTAGGACAGGGAGGATCAGAACTCTAAGCCATGAACACATGTTGACAATTAACATGCTGATAGAAGGAGAGAAGACATGGATGACCAGTCTGCTGCTTCTCCTTCATTGTCCAATCACAGGCAGGGACAGGGAAGTGACCAAACTGCATTGCCTGGCAGAGCTGTATAAAACTCAGGACTGGAGCGACAGATAAACAAATCCTTTGGCAAGAAGAACACCAACCTTATATGTATTACAGCTGTGTAAATCACTGTTTGCCTAAACTTTGTCTTCGAGTATAAGCCGAGGGGGGCATTTTTCACCCAAAAAAATGGGCTGAAAATCTCGGCTTATACTCGAGTATATACGGTATGCATGTTAAGTATGTTTTTTTTCAGTGTTTATCAGGGTCGAAAGTTTGATATAGCAAGCAAATTACTAAATATGTGTATGTTCCTCTTTATCATTTGCTGTCTATAGTATTGTGATGCATGCCGGAGTTATGTGTGCTACTTTTCTTATCACCTCTTATCAAGGGTGAAAAAATTCAAGTTAACCCCCATCCTCATAGCTGTGGTATGTATAGTTCCACCTTCAAAGTTACATAGGATTTCCCAGAATCCTCCTTTGCAGTTAATGGACTCTAAACAGCTGTAGGGTTTCTTTTGCCATAAGCAATAGTAAATATTAATACTCTTTAACCACTTGAAGTCCGGGGTGTTTACACCCCATTCCTGCCCAGGCCATTATTCAGTATTCAGCGCTTCGTTACTTTGAATGACATTTATTCTGGCATACAACGCTGTACTGAAATTAATTTTATACAATTTTTTAGGGACACATAGAGCTTTCTTTTGGTGGTATGTATTCACCACTGGGGGGGTTTTATTTTTTACTTTATTAAGGGAAAATTACTGTAAATTTTGAAAAAGAAAATGTTTCCCCCTATATTAAATTATGAAACATTTAATAATACCCAATTTTTTAATAAAACATGTTGTCACGTCAGGTAAATAGACATGAAACATGCGAAGCTTTAAAATTGCGTGCGCCCGCGAAACCTCAAAAAAGGACAATACCCAAAATTGGCCATAGGAGATGCTTTATAAGCTTTTACTGCTCATCAGTTTAGTGTTATCAGTGATTGATGGCCCTAAAATTATTGCTCTTACTCCAACGTTCGTGGCGATATGTAACATGTGCACTGCAATTGTCGCTTTCACACGTTTGCGCAGCCAACATGTATTTACGTTTATATATGTGTATACGTGGGGGTGGGGGATTAAACATTTTTTTAAATATTTTTTTATATGTGACTTTTATTTTTGTTTTTACTTTTTTTTTTTACACTTAATGTTATTGCTATTACATAAGGGGATGACAACCCCCCTATGTGATAGCACAGGCACACTGACAGGTCCTCTTTATGGAGACATTAGGGTTCTCTAAGACCCCTAATGTCACCTGGGTACCCCCAAAGAAGCTGATGAAGCAGAGATTTGCTTCATCAACTTCTTCTCTCTGGCTATAGCAGTCAGAGGAATGACAGCTGAATGCGGAAGTAATGTATTACACAAGACTTCCGCAATCAGACGTCGAAGGGAGATCAGCAAGGAGGAAGATGCTGAGCTCCATCCCATCTTGCTCCTGACACCCTCCCAAGCTGCTTGTATGTGTAACAGCCCGCTTGTATGTGTAATAGCCGGTAACGGCTGTACAGATCTCCGACGGGATACTGCTTGCGCGCACGAGCAGAAAAAGAGTGACGTACATTTACGTGACCCTGCCAGGATGGATCCGCCGTCCACCCATAATTTTACAATGGGCGGACGGCAAAGAGTTGATACATTTACAAGTCAAATATTTTGGCTGTTGGGTTATGGGGGTGCGCCCTCTTCTGCTGTTACCCCAGACACAGACCTATGAGTATATTTGATAATTTTGTCCTCAAAGTCTATGTCTGGGCAAAAAAAAACCTATTCACTGCATTTCTGCAGTACATGCACATTTGCTCATATTTGATCCCTTTAAAATGCAGCAAGTACAGAAAAATACCTGTTAATGTGATAGAAAAACACAGTGCTTCTGCTGCTCTGAATTTCCAGCCAGCATTGTCAGCCTTGCTTGCTGGACTACAGTACCCTATCTCCCGCTCCTCTGTCCCATTCTACATTCATACATTGGTTTCTTTCCTAACAAAACAATGCTGCTGCTTTAATAGCCAAGAACTTGCCCACACACTGTGTGCATGGAAAGGGCTCCTCGGAGATGTAGTTCCGGGGGCAGTTCTATGTTCATAGGAGCTGAGCTCCCACCTTTTGACTCTCATGGAATTTTACAAGTTTGAAGATAATGTCACGAGGATATTTAAAAACATTTTGGTATGCAAAAGAAAAAAGTGCTGCATAGGTGAAAAAGGCGTTTTGGGGTTAAATTTGGGTAACAACACAAAAAACCCTTTAACTCCAAGACATAAAAGTTTGTTTCTTAAAGACTTCCCATTCATGTTGATGCTGCTCAGAGGCTACAGCTTGAATCTCCTTATCTAAATATAGCTGTAAATCGGCCTGCTTGTCAAATGCCATGGAATTACATGAAGCCATAAAAAGTATCTTCGCTCTGTTGTTTACATTACATTGCAGGCCTGCCCCTGACCTGCCTCTCGTATTCATACTTTCATGCTAAAGTTGCTATAAATCAACACTAACTCGCCCAGAGAAGATGTGAGAAATGGCCCCTGCTGCTGTTTGTCTCTATGAGATAGATGGTGCTAGGATTATCACCTGTGTAGTCAGATTCCGAGGGCTGTATCACACGCCTCCTGATCACCTAAGATGATTCCATATGCAAAGAAAAAAGTACACCTTTAAAAGTACTCTGTCTTTAAAGTGGAATTTCAGCCCAAACTTTGTTTTGGCTAGAGTAGGTGAAGGGTTAGAACCTATGTCAAGTTTTTATTGTTGCCCATGTCATAAAACAGATTATTTTCGGGAGAGGGTTGACAGTGCTGCACGGTCACTACTGATGTTTAAGCAGCGTTGTCCCCCTATTCCTGAAAAGTGGGCACATTAAGAGACCCGACACGGCTGGGCCCTGTAAAGCCTAATCTGGTACTGGAGGAAGAAGTGATGTGAATAGGGTTGCCACCCGTCCGGTTTTCAACCGAACAGTCCGGGTTTGTCGTCTTGTGTACGGGTGTCCAGCCAGCGGGCTTCATTCACTGCCATGGACGGTATATTATTGACGGTCAAAATTAACAATAAGAAACAAATACTTTGTAAATAAATGGCGGTATCCTGGTTAATCCCGTCTGTACATAAGCGCAGATACTGGGTCAGCGTTCTCGACAGAACACCGGCACTAAAATTTTAAACAAGAGGCTGCCTGAGGTCCCGCGCTTGCTGGGGACCTCGGCAGCCTTCCTGTTAACCATGCGGTGCCATGGCGGTTGGGGGGCCCTTCATGGTTTCTTACACCGGGGCCCTGAAGGTTCTAGTTACGCCTCTTGAAATCCCAGGACAGTCTGGCAGAAATCAGGATGGTTTGGTGGTATGCCAAAGTGAGGTAAATCTTGCCATTCCGTGTCCCATTCAAAAGATTTCTCCTAACTTCCTGCAGGAACAATAGGAAGTGAGAGCAAATGGGCGCGGTTTAAGGGTAGGGTTGCCACCAGTCTGGTTTTGGAGTCTTGTGTCCGGGTGTCCAGCCAGTGGGCACCCGGACACAAGACACTCAGTGCCGACACCGGCATTTTACATTTTCTGACAGATGCGTCTGTGGAGGTCTTTAGGAAGTGCAATCTCGGGCAGCCGCATCTGCCTAAACCCGGATCTTTCTCTGAGCTGCCGGCAGCCTGTGTCTGTTTACAGGTGCCCGCAGCTCAGAGGAAGGGCCGGGTTTTAGGCAGATTCGGCTGCCTAAGATCGTGCTTGCCGAGGACCCCCACAGACGCATCTGTCATTGCCTTCTCCTCCTCCAGCTCCCTGACATCGTGCTGCCCACCTGTGGACCCCTGGTGAGACAGCATAGCCCATTTAGCCCACCACGAGAGCCCGCACAACCCACCAGGCCACGTGGAGACATCAGTGCGTCAACACAGAACAACACAGAGTATGTAGCTTCATATTATTTTGTATTGCTGTATAATGTATTGCTGGGATTTGTAGTCCTCTCTAGCTGGTCTCATCACTCCCTCCCCTGGCTGCCTCTCCTCTATATTAAAAAAAAAATTGCCGCGTGCGGCGCTAGAGTGTTCGGGTTTCACTTGAAGAAAAGGTGGCAACCCTAGATGTGAAGCCGTCCTAAAGCACGCACCCCCAGCCAATGCTGCACTACAGAAGAATGGGGCCACTAAATAACTAAAAGTTTTTTAGGACTCCAATGCAGTGTTGCATGGAGGTCAAAGTGGTCATTGTGCACTACACTGCCATATGTTTGCATGCAAGCATTTATATATAATTTAAAGCAGGGCAGCCATCAGAAATTTTGGGGCCCCTTACACGGCTTTAGGCCGGGCCTCCCCCACTGCACCGCCACAGGGCTTAGTGACCCGCTGGACGCAGGGCTGAGTGACCCGCTGGACGCAGGGATTTGTGACCCGCTGGACGCAGGGCTTGGTGAACCGCTGGACGCAGGGCTTGGTGACCCGCTGGTCGCTGATGAGGCCACAGCTTGTCTCGAAGCCGATGGAGTGGCAATGCTTGGGCCCAGCACTGCTAGGGCCAGGCCTTCGCTGCAGGGGCCCGTCCGCCTCCTCGCTCTTCACTGTCGGCCGATACTCATGTAAGGGTCCCGGGCAGGCCCCCCAGGCTGCCCAGGTCCCTAACATGAGTATCGGCCGTACCCCCCTGAAGGTTTCACTGATTTAAAGTACAACTGTGCCCAAACTTTTTTTTTTCATTCTTAATGCAGTGGAGAGGGATTAGAACGCCTGTATGGTTTTTTTTCTATTGATGCTACTGTTGTTTTTATCAGTTGAATGATTAAAACATTTTGGACTCTAAACGTCTCTTGGTCTAGCACTCTCATTCTACACATTGCATTTGGATTTCTTGATTTGGGTCCTAGCTCTCCCCTAGGGGTCTCCTAATCCTGCAGAAGAGCTACCTAACCTAAGCCATTAGGCTCAATGTGATTCCACCCTCCTTTTTCTGAAATATTTCCAAAAGATACCAGTCCAGCACCTCGTTTGCCATTTGCTGCGGGAAGTTTTTATTGCTGGGAGATTCACCCTCTCTATTGCTGGGAGATTCACCCTCTCTATTGGTCTTGGTGACCATTATTACTAAAAAGTGAAGGTGAAAGATAATCCCAAATTTTGGGATGTCATCAAAACATGAATAGATGGGACATCTTCCTCGCTAACATGGTACCTGGTTTATTCACGTTAGCATTGAATTTTTGTTTTGTCCAGCGCAAAGTACACTCGGGCCTTTCATTCAGACATAAGTCCAAATCATTACGAGCGTTAAGAAGGGCAGCCGAATTGGAAGGAGTTGGAAAAGATTTAAACTGTTCGGTCGCAAGAGCAAAGGTCTGTTCCAACTGTTCAAGTAGCTGGGTGTGTTCCTTCTTGCTTGGGAACCGTTACGAAGTAGCCTACCACATATAACTGCTTTATAGGTCGTTCACAGGGTAGTAGACGATGGCACCGTGCCTGTGCTGAGATTAAAGTATTCCTGCGTGGCATCATGGAGTTCATCCATTATATGAGAATGGGACAGGAGCGAATCATTAAAAAAACAGGGCCTAGGCCCAGATTTAGATACCAAAGCAGATTGGAAATCTTCCAATGGGGACACTCACTAGGACAATGGGTGACCCTGCTGACCACCAGGGATTGATGTAGGGATACCTTCTCACTTCCTTTTGTGGCTATTGGAAGGGAACTGAAGGGAAATCTCACAAAAAGGACAAAGAAGGAAATAAAGCAGGCAGCGGTTATAACCGTCCCTGAACTCTATCCAAAACTAAAAAAAAAAGATATGGCTTGAGTTCTACTTTAAGGGTTCATTCAAACTATGCCTTGCCTTGTGTTTTTTTACTTTTATAATTTTTTTGTGCTGCGTTCTATTAAACATGTGCCGCAGCACACTGCGATGTGCTCTAGCACAACAAAACTCTCTGCGAAAAATGCGCATACCAACGCAGCACAATGGCGTGAGCTAAACTTATTGGACATAAAGGAAATTGTCTTGTTATTGTGTTGGGCAACACAGCCCAACACTGCTGGTGTGAATGCTCATGCCCAAACGTTAAATTAATGATAAGGATTGAGGAAGCCATGGATGTTAATGGAACGTTGGGTTTGGCTTGGCCTTGGTAAGCCTTTTTGAGCAAATGTTTGATGCTAGGTTTTAATTGGTTAAAAGTAATATACCGTTTCCCTCCAACTTCCAGTGCCTACATCATGCTAGATTGCGTATTAAAAGAGACCCTATTTGGCTACAACCACATCACACCCAAACTTTAGTCTAATGCGCAGGGAAATTAGTACAATGATACATTTCAGGTCATTTATGTAAAATAGATTTATTTTCTTAAACACAGAAGCAGACTGAACATTGCTTTAATATTTTGGCGTTAAGTGTTTTAAATGCTCCCCCTTGTACTTTACTAAATATATATAATAAAGTAATAGATTCTGCAGCCGCAGCTTCTGCAATGACGGATGAAACCTGAGAAGGGTTAATATCCTGCAGGGTAAAACCATCTGCTCCCCCACCTCTCATGAAGCCCCCGATCTTAGATGTTTCTTGGTTTGCTGTTCTGGCCCTTTCTCATTATTGGTGATTGTGTTTACAGTGAATGTCTGTCTGTGCATTGTCTGCGTTATAGAAACCAGGGCATGGCTGAAAATGAGATATCCATCTTAATGTATCTTTGCTGGTGAAACATCGTAAATAATCTTTAAAGTGAATACATAATACAGTGACGCCACCCTACCCACAATGAGCCCAAAGTAATTTCATGAGATCACAGAATCGGTACTGATGTAAGCAGCACAGGCTTTTGTCAAAGTGACATCATAATGCAGGTTTAAAGCCCAGCTCTGGGTTTGTTCGCCTCATGCCTCTTATTGGAGCACCCCCATACCCATGTAGCCCCTATTACAGAAGGCAGGAGAAGAGAACAATCTAGGCCAAAATAGCTGATTTGGAAAGATTCTCCAATTCAGCTCACTTTCCAGTTCAGCTATGTTGTCCTAGATTGTTGACTTCTCCTGCCTTCTCCAAACTCTTCACCCTTCAGTGAATAGATCCCATAGTGTTGCTAGCCCTGTAATTAGTCTGGCTGATTTTGTAGTATGGGATCATCTGGTTAATATTAGGTGCTCTGCAATAAATTGCCCCTACCTGTGAGTGGGGTGTGACCCTGCCACAGAGTGGGGCAGCCAATAAGGGAACATCAGGAGAGTCCATGCCTCACCAGCCAATCACTAGAAGTATCATAGCCAGAGATGCATGCTGGGGAAGTGCATAAATACTCAGTGATTGCCATGTGCTAGTGACAGTCCGCCCCGGGATTGGCCTGAGGGGGTGGAATGTACAAGGCTGGGAAAGCTGACAAGGCCTCAAGCCTGCAAAAGGCCACATAGGGACCCAGGTGGGGTCTGGAACTATCTGGGGAGGAGAACCAGAGGAGCCCATGACTGTTGGAGGTGCCAGGAGATAGCATGGACCTCAGGAATAAGTCTGGTGAAAAAATTGGGAGAAATGTCCTCTAATGCAGCGCTGCCCCTGAGGTGAGGGTAAACAAATGTCGGTTGCGGTACTAGGTGTGCGACTCCTAAAATTGCGGACCGGGGTGTCCAACGTTTTACTGATAGAGAAGACAAGAAATACAGAAGCGCACTACCAAGTGCGCTACTTGGTAGTGCGCTTCTGTATTTCTTGTCTTCTCTATTAGGAATAAGTCTGGTGTCTCTCCTAGGGAACATTTCATGCTCATCCCTATTCAGTTGTTGTTCTACTGCAGTGTCATGTCCTGTTTTACCAGAAGTATTTACACTGTGGAAGCCTGAAGGAATTGGCGAGTTTGGAGTCCGTATTTTACCATGGATGTCTGAAGCCTTATACCCTCCTTTCCAGTTTTGCTGTTCTACAAATAAGCATTTAAAAAGGCACTTAAAGTGACTGGCGCCCAATTTACTGTTCACATCCCACAACTCAACTAAGGATCCACCCCTGAGAGTGAAATGTCAGCTCTCCCTGTTAGGGATGCACAGATAATGTTTTTTCGGTATCGAATGTGAGTACCGAGTATGTGAGTATCGAGTACCAATACCGGTACGTCCGCTAGCATGGAGCCAGCTTCCTGGTCAATCAGGAAGCCAGTCATTACCCGCCGCCCGGCTTCCTAATTGGCCAGGAAGCCGGCTCCATATTCCCTCGCGGCACTGTCTGTCAGAGGAAATCTCCCTCTGACCGGAAGTTCCAGTATAGGGGGGTAAGTATCGGAGCATTTGGTATCGGGTCAGGTCAGGGGGAGCTACACCCATAAAAATGAAAAGCTACACTGCCTGGCCCAAAAAAAAGCATTTGGTGGGATTTTTTCTATTGTGGCTATTGGACAGGAAGTGAGAGGAAATTCCCCCCATGGGACACAGATGGCAAAAAAAAAAAAACTGACAGGGGTTATAACCCTCCCTTACAGATTGAAGTGAAAGTTCTTTAATAGGTTATTTTTTGATGAGATTAGCGTGCCTTGCACTACAGTCTATCTAGTTTGCCAATAAATGGTATCACCCTAAATCCAAACTTCTACATTGTTAATGGCTAGCATGGTACAACGCTCTGCTACTACTTTACTATTTGAGTTCAATAAAAACAGGTTATATTTTTTTTAAAAAGAAGTGTTTATTGTGTTTTTATTGCTAATAAATGCACGGATTATTGCTATCTGTGCCCTTCAGTGAATTCCTACTCACTTCCTGTTCTGTCTGATAACTGTTAAAAGGACAGGAAATTAGGAGATTTTCCCTTACCTGTCTTTCTGAGTGAGCAGTAATCTTTCAAACGGAGATACGGACGGCAGTAAAAAGGTTGACTGAGGTTCTAACCTTTCATTACTCGGTTCAAAGCTTGAAAAAGAAAAGTTTGGCCGGGAGTTTGCCTTTAAGATCATATTTACTTTGATTGTTCGTTTCACTCAGCAGCAAATGAGCAAAACCCTTTGTATTTGGCAGCTCATCCTCCCAATCTTCTGTTGACTGGACATCTTTTCTTGAGGGACAGACTTGTCAGAAGTAGCTAATGTTCTCGGAGCACTGCAGGATGACACTGTGTTTAAAATAGGACTTACAAGTCCCAAGCCTTGTCACAGCTTAACTTCCTCTTGTATACTTTATAGAGATGAATGTGTCTCCGATGAAACCAAAAACCCAAACACTACAGGAGCTCTCGCTAAATGTATTTATTTGAGAAAAATCCCAAGTCACTTTCTCCTAGGTAAAAGCAGCCTCTATAATTTATGGTCGGATTAATGCCTGCCACAGAGATTTGTTAACGTGCGCCACAAACGGCTGCAAGTGTTTCGTCTTAAAAAGGGGTATTTAAACTGCGGCTGCGGTTAAGGTTTCTACCTTCAATTTATTTTACCGGTTTGCTGAGGCAATCACTAAACATTATAGCTTGATTGGGATTTAAATAGTTAGTCCCATGTTAGATTTTAGTCTCATACAGAAATTAGTCAATGCGCTAGATTCATCTTCTCTATTTGTCCCGGTGTGGGGACACTTGTTTTGATGACAACTGTCTAAGAGAGCATTTCCCCCACTTCCTGTTGTGTTTACAGGACAGAAAATAAATATAAAAGGGAAAAAGCCTGACAGGGGTTTTAACCATTCCCTACTATATTCAATGCAAAGATTTAAGAGAAATAAGTAGGCTGTATGTCTACAGAACTCTATATTTTTACAAAAAGTTAACACCTTCCCATCAGAGGCGTAGCAAGGTCATGTGGCACCCGGGGGGGGGGGGGCAAGTCTTTCATTAGCGCCCCCCACAAACCAAAGTCCAATTGTGATACACATGATCCAAGCAGTCTGAAGGATGGGGAAGGGCCACAGATTGATAGAAGGGGGGTCTGATAAACTGCAATGTCGGTGGTTACCGGGGCCCCGTCACAGCTGCAACTGGGTACAGAGCTCACCTGATCTCCCATACCAGCTATGGGGTACAGAGCTCCACTGACCTTCAATCCCAGCTATGGGGTACAGAGCTCCCCTGACCTTCAATCCCAACTATGGGGTACAGAGCTCCCCTGACTTTCAATCCCAACTATGGGGTACAGAGCCCACCTGATCTCCCAACCCAGCTATGGGGTACGGAGCTCACCTGACTTCTCATTTCAGTTATGGGATACAGACCTCACCTGACCACCCATCCCAGCTATGGAGTACAGAGCTCGCCTGACTTTTCATCCCAGCTATAGAGTACAGAGCTCATTTGACTTCTTATCCCAGTTTGGGGTACAGAGCTCACTTGACTTCTCATCCCGGCTATGGGGTATAGAGGTCACCTGGCCTCTCCCCCTGTGATCCTCCTGCTGCCACCGATGTTAGCCTTGGGCGGCTCTCTCCTTGTCACTCTTCTCCCCCCCACTTCCTATGTCTCCACTGACCCCCCGGCTCTCCCTCTGCCACTGTGCTACCTCTCTCCTCTTCCACTACCCCCTCTGTGTCCACTGCCTCCCTTTGGCTCTTTCACTGCTACTGTACCGACCTCTCTCCTCTCCCACACCCACCTCTGTGTCCACTGACCCCCGGCTCTCCCCGCTGGGTACATTCCGCATCTGTGTCCACTGACCCCCCCTCCAGCTCTTCCCCTGCCACTGTGCCCACCTCTCTCACCACCTCTGTGTACACTGAACCCCCACCTCTCTCGCCTTCCCCCTAATTGACCTATCAGGCCAGTGATTTTTAGAAACAAAGCTCACCTCTCCTCCTGCGTTCCTCCCGGCCAGTGCAGGCACTGCTTTCCCGCAGTTCATTGTGGCCGGCCTGGCAGAGCGGCGGAGGGAGGGAGCAGTAGCCAGTGGCGCCCCCTTCAGCGCCCGGGCTGGATTTTTTTCTCTCTGCTGCCCCAAGGACAGGTTCCTCTATGCGCCCCACTCAATGGAGAATGGCAACCAGATGGCGGGGGGGCGGCAGGGTTAGTTTTTTTTTCTTTATTTTTTTTTCACTTTTTTATTAAAAAATTTTTTTTAACTTTTTTAGATTTTTATCTTATTATCTTTGACTTTTTTTTAAATAATTTTTATACCTTATTATTTGTTACTTTTTTATTTGTTGATCTTATATTTTTTTTACTTTTTATCACCTTTTTTTCATTTTAATTGTTATTTTGTTACTTATTTTTTTCATTATTTTTATTTATTTCATAATTTTGTATGAATCTTTATTGTTTACACAGAGCAGAGCAGAAAATGGAGGTCCTCCTCTCTGCTCCCTGCTCCACAGCCTGACAGATGATCTCCAGCAGGCGGCGAGAGAGGTAGCTGGCGCTGGGGGGCGGGGACACAACTTAATGTTCTGGAAGGGGATGGGGGGCGCCCGACGCCCAGGAACTTCATGTTTCGGGCGATAGGAATCCCTGCCACCCCTCTGCTCCTGGTATATTCGGCCCTGCCAGCACCTCCTTCATACCGGCGCCCAGGGGCAAGTGCCCCCCCATGCTACGCCAATGTTTCCTATGGACATAGCACATATATGCGTTAGTACGGTGGGTCATCCCTACTGTTCTGTACTGAGAGAACGCTCACTTTGCACTCCCAGCACAGTGACTGGGGTATCATTGACCAGTGGGATGGGTTTCTGATAATCTCACCCTTGTGACAGCCAATCACAGTAATCACATGACTGGGAAGACCATCTGAGATTTCCAGCATTTAGAACCACTTACAAGGCCAGCAGGAGCTCTTACCCAAGTGTTAACATGGACTATACCTCACCTATATTATTTGTTAGCTTGCTTATTGGCGCAGTTCATTCTTTATATTATATTATCAGATAAATTGCCCAAAACACAGAAGTTATGTGTGTGACTCACTTCCATCACAAATCCAAAAAAATAGGGGTTTGTTTGTTCCAGGTTGTAGGAGAGTAGATGGGACCATGCAAATCATTGAATTGAACTTTTCCACCATCCCTTCTCCCCACATTGCTGACCTGATGACATCACTATACTGTTAATGGATGATTGTCGCTAATCTATTCCAAATTGCATGTAATCATATCACATACCATTACATGCAGAATGCCACTTACAGATGTGGCCACTGTCACCTGGTCATCAACTGGAACGTGTACAGCAGCCCCATTTAAAGTGGACATTTGGGATTTGTGCCGCTGGTATCCCAAATCAACAGTTGTTTAGAGTGTTCTACTTGCAACTAGTATGTTAATAAACACGTACTGAACTTGCTTTGGAGTGCCGGTGTCCATCCTTTACTAATACTCTGTACCTGTCTCCAAGTTGTGCTCCTACATTGTCACCCTCTCACAGGGGCTTATGATGGGGACTACAAGCGGCCATTTCAATGTACATTATGCATGCAGGGTCGACTGTTGTCACAATCAAGAAACCTGCTCTGCGAACTGCCATGAAGTCATCGCTGAAGTGCTTGAAAACAGTATGAAGCTTCAGGAGATCAGCAGCACAAAGATTAACAAAAGATGGAAAATGGCGAAAATAGCATTTTATTTTAAAAAATTGCAGTTGCTTCATACACAGACAATTGTCATTTAGTTAGAAAACGAAATGTCATCTACCTTAACTTTGTCCTCTAAAAGTTAAGCTCAGCCCTAACAGAGGGCAATTCTACGTCTCCCTGGTGGTTCTTTGTAAAGCAGCCTCACTGACCAATAGGAAGGCTCTAAAGATGAGAAGGGGCTGAGCCAAGTTTGACTTTGACAGAACATGTGAAATTTCAGTCGCCTACCGCTGTCTAGGTGTAAGTTTTCCTGGCAGTAACCTTTACTTATGCATTTTTTCACTGACTGAATTTTTCCAGGTTGCACTTAAACTGGCAAATGAATACTGATTCAGAACGTGCACCAGATAGCGCTGTGCAGAGCCGTGTTCAGAAAAGACTTTATGCTGGTTTAGTATCTTTACCGGAGTTTGGCCTGCCATTAATCAGACAGAACTCGGGGAGTTTTCTTAGAACAGTAGTTACTGCAATGAAAGTAGGCAGAGAGATGAAAGAACAGGTATGGAACATCTTCACAGATAAAACAAATGATTGAGCGCCTCTCATGTCCTGATTGGGCTCTGCAGAGCCTGCAGCAACCCTCCTGTCTTTCTCTGTGTTATGATGCAATTAGGAATTGCATTCTTTTTGCATTCGTAATTACCCTGTGGAGCAGATGGGATACATAACTTAAACAGCATGTTCACAGCTCAGCAAAGAACTGCAAGAGAGATAAAGGATTTCACTGCCACCTTTAGCTGACAACTTGACTTTATCTTAAAGAGGCACTGTCACCTTGCCCATTAAGGGCAAAGTCATAGTGTCTGTGGAAAAGGGCCCCCAACCCAGTGATATCCACCTTGCCTGTGCTTCCATGCTGCTTCTTCCACTGCCTTAGCCTGTGAAAATACCTGGGTATGGGGGACCATGTGACCTTCTCTCATGTGCCAGTGCTTCGGTCTACTAGCCAATTCTACTAGCCAATTACTAACCAATTCTGTGTAAAGGTGCCCACCAACCCAATTATATCAACGTTCCACGCTACTCCTTCCATTGCCTCAGCTGGTGAAAATACCTGGGTATGGGGGAGCATGTGATATTCTCCCATGGGCCAGTTGCTTGGCCCGATCACTGTAACATGACAGAGGGAGTAAAATCACCACTTCCCATTGTGTCTGACATGCCAGCACTGGGGATTCTGATGGTGGCAGTGACAGAAGGAGCAGTGGAAGAGCACTGGCTAGGTAAGTATCAGTGGGTCCACATGGGCACTGTTACTTTGCCCTTAAAATGAACTTGTGCTGGGAGTCACTTTAAGGCCACCCCTACAACCCACTTATACTAACCCTTACTGCACTCCCCCACTGCTCTGTTGCTTTGTTGGAGGCGTTGTTGAATACCCTGAGTTTATGGGTATCGGAGAATCAATGACCTCCTTTCTTGAGGCCTAAGCAGCTGATCATAAGGTCCGAACACTGTGACAATGACACCAGTCATCACCAGAGCTTACACAGTTAGAACAGCGGATAAACAGAGGGGGATTGTGAAGAAGGTGAGTATAGGGAGTTCTGGGGATTGGGCTTTAAAGTGTATTTCCACTTTTGCAGCCAAATTTGGATAACACCTATTTTATGTGTTACATGTTCCCATTCACATTTCTAAAATAAATAATAATTTCTGCTTACATTTTTAAGTGTTTCATTCTTGCTTAAGTAGGGGGGTGAATTATGTTTACTCTAATGAACCCTGTCTGTACTGTGCTGGCAGATTTCACTATCAGGTGTAAACTAGATTTGAACAATGTCTGTCCTTACAAGGAGTTAAAGACTTGGGGGGTTATGCACAAAGCGGCAGCCGAGTGAATAACCCAGCCGAAGTGAAGTGAGCCAAATAACGTTCGACTATTCACTCCGGTCTGGGACGGCTCATTTCAGCAGTACATCGGCTGAAATCAGCCGTAAATCAGCTGCCTTTGGCTGCACTTAGGTCAGCCGAAAGCGCACTGCATGTTCGGCTAAGCCTAAATGCAGAAGGACTTCGACTCAGCCGGTCCAACATCTGGATTGGCTGAGCCGTAGCTCAGGCAGCTCACTCGCTGCTGTTCGCCCCTATTCTCATAGGGGCCAAACGGCAGTGAGTGAATAGCCAAATGCCGCCGAGCGGCATTCGGCTCAGCTGTTCTGCTCGGTACCTCCATGGTACCAAGCAGAAAAGAAAATCAATGAAAAGAGTTTAAAAAAAAAAAGGTTTAAAAAATATTTTTCAAATGTAAATAAATAGTCAAATAAAAAAAGCAAATAAACATTTTTAAAAAAAGAAAAAAAAACACAATTGTGCGGAGCTAGAAGTGACAGCTTGCTCTGCCCAACTATGTCCTATTGGCCGTCACCTGCTAGAGTATTCTAGCAGGTCCCGGCCAATGAATAACAACTGGGCGGAGTCGGCTGTGACGCCAAAGCCGGCTCCGCCCAGTTGTTATTGTTTAATGACACATCAGCATCCCCAGGTCATTTGGGGACGCTGACCTGTCATTACAACACGGCGTAGCCAGCTGTGAGATCACGGCTGGCTCCGCCCAGCTGTCATTTCACCAGGTCGTTAACCCCGCTTCGTGTCTGGTGCAGATTAGCCCCGGCAAAGGTTTGCTTGCAATGAATAGGTGGATCTAAATGGATTTCCAATAATGCTTGACTTAAAAAAAAAATGAAGTTTGCATTTGGAAGATAGCCCGCATTTCTGCCTTAAGAAAAGTAGGGAGGATTTAATACATTTTCTTTGATTAAACAGTCTACAACAAAAATAAATGTATATAATATACTTCAAAGAAATCCTGTAGGATAATCGTATCTTGTCAAGATAAAGAATCAGTGTAATTGTACCACTTACAGATCTTCAATTGCAGCTGGATAAGAATTACATTTGCTTTATTTTTCTGAAATTCCTCAGACCGGTCCAACTTCTCTGTGAACTGATGAACTGCATCCTGAAGCTCCGGAGATTAGTGTACAAAATGGCTTCCTCCAGTCACAGCTGTATATAGAGATTGTGGTGGCCTCGGCACCTGTAGAGAGTGAAGGCAGACTCCAGGACCTTGTAACCAGGGTGAATTCATGTATATCTTAATCCAAAACTTTTGAAAATTATTAAAATTGGAAAAGAAAATTCACCTGTTGGGGAAATTTCTATTTGCTTCCCGTACCAAAGACACAACCGGAAGTGGAAGGAAATCTAGCGAAGGCAATGGAAATTCCCTCTAAATTGTCATTGGAACAAGTGTCCCCATGAAAAGATTTCCCCTCTATTACTATAACTGTACATTTTTGGTTTTCCTATTCCTGTCTGTCCAGTTGCATAGACCCTGGCTCCCCTGACTGTCCCTCTTCTGGAACCAGTTCCCTCTATCCCCTTCTATTTTTGGTTGGATATACTGTATAGTTGTATGTTAAGTTGTATACAGGTATGTCTGACCAACAAAATCCTCAGCACCCTGATAAAATGGGATCCCTGTAGCCCCTGAAATGCGTTAGCACAAATAAAGCCTATTGCGAAACTGTTTAGTTGAGTCTTTATCTTCCAAATTCCTTCCAAAATGTCACAGGGGCCACCTTAAAGGGCCCCTGGGACTAAAAGAGTTGCTTACCATTTTCTACATACCTCTCATTACAAACCACAGGGCACCAAACAGTCCACTGCTCCTCACTTTCTCCACTATACTAGCTAAAAAAACCTTTCAGGGGCTCTAACCCATGGGTGGGCAAACTCCAACCCTCCAGCTGTGGTGAAACTACAAGTCCCATGATGCATCTGCCTCTGGTAGCCATACCTGTGGCTGTGAGAATCTTGCAATGTCGCATTTGTAGTTTCACAACAGCTGGAGGGCTGGAGTTTGCCCACCCCTGCTCTAACCCTTCTCTACTCTATCCAAAACTACACAAAACTGAATTTAGAATGATTCAAGATATAGTTAGGCCCCGGATGAAGTTCTTACTCTTGCTCTCCAAACTGCTGTTGGGTGAAGTCTAATCTTTACTTTTTAAGGAAAGTACACCTTGCAGAGGTATCTTTTACAGTTATTTGCAGAAACAGCCTATCCCTGTAGAAGGTTCAGAACAAAACGGTAAAAAAACACTTTACCAGGATTTTCCCACAGCCCCACAAAGCAGCTACCAGGGCCGGATTCACTCTCTCTGCTGCTCTCAGTGTTTACACGGTGCAGAGCGGTGAATGGACGCAGACCTGTAGGCTGCATACAAGTGATCTCAGCAACATCACTGAGATCACTTGTACAAAACCAGCGGCGACTTCCCTGCTCTACATTTAGCTCTGCTTGACCAAAGCAGGGCTAAATGTAGAAAACAACTTACCGCCTGGCACCCGCAACTGCATGTCCCGGGTGTCGAGCGATAGGATTTCCACACTCTCGCTGTCCCTCTATTTTCCTTCCGGCCCGAGGCTGGGCCTCTGATGCCTTGTGGGAAATCCGGCCCTGGTAGCTACCTGAAAAATGACTCCCTGTTGTTGGAAGAAAAGGCGGATGCCCCCAACCAGCAATTCGTCGAGCGATAGGATTTCCACACTCTTGCTGCCCCTCTACTTTACTGCCGGCCCGAGGCTGGGCCTCTGATCGCCTTGTCGGAAATCCGGCCCTGGTTGCTACCTGAAAAATTACTCCCTGCTGTTTGAAGAAAAGGCGGATGCCCCCAACCAACAATTCAATACTCAGCGTTTGAGAGAACTTTTGGAAGGCCCCGGCCTTGCCATGTGGGAAGCAGGGAGGCCGTCTGTTCCCCAACATGGAGAAAGTCATTTTTTTGCATATTTCTAGGAAGTCCTAGAATTTCTAGGAAGCCCTGAACTGCCTGAGAAAAAAAATTGAGGAACAAAAGGTTATGTGCAGGTACCTTATTATGCCTGCTGTGTGAAAAAAGGCACAGATTTAATCCTGAAGCAGTAAAAATACATTTAAAAATGACTGCAATACCTCCTCTTTGTCATCCCTACTGACTTACTGCTCTGCCATCCAGCGCTGGTCCTTTTCCAGGTTGAATGACACCAAGCATCATTCTGCCTACTTCCTGTGACCTGCATACCTCCCAACTTTCTGCGATAAGAAAAAGGGACACCTTCCAGCACAATATATTTAGGGAATAGACACACCACTGCCACATTCCCAGTTTTGCACACCATTTAGAATTTATATACCAAACTCAGATTTTTTTTTTTTACTTATTCTCTATACCGGCTTGGTAGTTAAATAGAACCTTTTGATAGATTTCATTAGACCAAAAAGACGGACAACTGAGGTGGAAAGAGGGACAAAAGGATTCAGTTCCAAAATGAGGTACCGTCCCTCCAAATAAAGGACAGTTGGGAGGTATGCCCTTGGGGGTGCATCCTGGAGGTATGCCCCTGGGGGTGCGTCTTTAAGCCGCCCCAGGCTCAAGGGAGAATGCTGCAGAGAGTGGCACCATGCCATTACGGGTGTTGTTCTGTGCAGCGTTCAGGATCAGCTTAACTCTGAGGACAGAAGAGGAGGAAGAGGACCTGTGATGTCATTTGACCGACAGATTTGAAGCAACTAATGCAGTCACAGCTGCTTTGTGATATCATGCACAGATTTGAAGCAACTAATGTTGTCACAGCTGCTTTGTAATATCACGCAAAGTACATAATTGTATTGCATTTATAACAGCAAGCGTAAATCTAATTTTGGTACCATGATGCAGCCATCTGTATCTTCCGAACACGTGAGCTGGATACATAAAAATACAAAATTCTTGTTTTGGGACCCTCAGCTTATTTCAACTTCCCGAGTTGAGTGACTTCTTCCCAGTGAGAACACAGTCAACAATTATATTTGGAAGTTCTAACCTTCCTTAGCTAAATTACGTTTTTTTTATTGGTGTTTGTTCTTCAGTTGAAGACACTTCTGGTCCGTATGGCAGAGGAAGAGGAATTAAGGCGAAAGCTCAATAATGGGGACACGTACAGCAACAAACAGGTTCTAAACCCTACTCACTCTATCCAAAAGTAAAATCAAAGTTTCGTCATGGCTTTCTCCTTAGTGCCACCTGAACTGCCCACATATATTTTATTTCCTGGGTGGGTATATGATTCAACAAACCACCTGACTCACTCATGTATTCTGCGACCGCAAAACTGGTAGATTGCGATATCAATTACTATTTTAAGATTGTATGGTTTATCTCAACCGCTGTGTGATGACATCACAATATTATGACACATTTACCGTCCAGCGTGAGGGGCTTAATGTATCACTTCAATATGCATCCTGTGCTCATCCATCCGCCCGCCAGACACGGCCATCTCCGATGATATTGCGCATGTTTCCGCTCTGAATCATAACACAGGAAGGTCACATGTAATCTAAAAGGTCATACACTGAGCATTTGGAGATCCAGGTTTTTCAGTGTCTTGTGTCTGGAATTACAGAAATCAGATAAGACATTTTCTCACACTTTATGCTTTCACATTTTCTCCATATGGTACTGCTAGTATATTTCAACTATTATGTATAATCAGATAATGAGTCACAGGGAATTAAAGGGCACCTCTAGGCAACTCCTAGAAACACTGACACTGTGAATTTTAACATTCTTTTGTTATCTCAGAGTTACATGGTACATTGCAGCCATATACAGCAGCAGGGCTGTCCCTAGGTAAATCGCTGCCTAAGGCAGTGTTGTTCCCAGGTTGAAGGGGCGGTGTTTAGCTGTCAGGGAATGGTCAGGGGGTAGGGGTGCGATGTGTGTTGCTGATTTGTTCAAAGAGGGTGGGGGCATCATTTGATGCCGGACCGTGCTGTGAGCAGCTCAGTCTTGTGTCCCACCCAGCTCACCGATGTCACTGGTTGCCACAGCGTCCTGCTCAGCTCCTGGCAACCAATGACATCAGTAATCTGGGTGGCACCCCACAGAGCATCATAGGTTGCTAAGAGCTCTTAGCAACCTGGGATGCTGTGGCCGCCCCACTTCCCAATGTGATGCCCTCTGAGGCTCTCTTATATGGACAGCCCTGTTCAGCAGTTTTTTTGCAGTGTTTCTTTGAGAGATTGCAGCCTCCTGTTATGTGATTCTGTGCTGCCTGGCCTGCCTACCAGAAATATACTGAAGCAGGGAATACTTTACTGTATGTTACTGGATTTTTGCAGGCTGAGATTCAGGGATACTCAGCAAATGACTTGGACATTCTGGGGATAGCATGTAGTATTTATGGTTGCACAAAATGGTATGCTGTGTCTTCTAAGTAGATTTAAAACTCGGCCAAAACTGAAATATTAACCCCTAACTCAGCCTTCAATGTATTTTAATGAAATACTACATTTTTGCCCTCGAGTTTTCTAAAAGCTTCAGCACTGCCCTCTGTGGGCTCCTTTGACACGTATAGCTGACCCACATCACAGATGAATGAAACCCAGTGTCATCCAATCCCTTCCTGTGAGCCCAGGCTGTCATGAATACAACAAAAGAATACCGGCGCCTTCAATTGCAAGGTGCCCAGCAGCTCAGTACGGCAGACACGAGAGAGGCAGCTCCCACAGGCCAAATTGACCACCAAATTAGGAGACAAGGAATGAAAGAAAGCGCCTCCATAGTGTAAAAGAGTAATTTAATAGTAAAACACGCAGCTCTAGGCTGTACTTACAAAAATTCAGTTGAATAAAAACGAGTAGAATAAGATGAGAAGTCGGAACCTCTAGCAGGGAGAGTCTGTAATTCACCAGCGTCCTCTGTCCCTATGATTACAACAGGTGTACGCGTTTTTGGGGCACGCCCCCTTCATCAGGACCTATGAAAAGACTGCCCTGTATCCTGTATCTTCAGGATACAGGGCAGTCATTTCATCCTGTTTTCATCCTGTATCTTCAGGATACAGGGCAGTCTTTTCATAGGTTCAGAACGAGGGGTAGTGCCCCAGAAATGCGTAGTTCTCCTTTAAAAGTATGCAAAATCGCATGGCACCCCAGTCTAAAATGTACAAAACATAGAAGTAAATGTTGCCCAGGCAAAGCAACAACAAAAAGACAATGTGAAGTTTTTACATGAGAAGCCCACCTTCATATTAGGGACCCCCTTCACATCAGAGTCCCCCACCCTTTTACATCAGAACCCTTCATATCAGGAGCCTCCTTCAAATTTGAGTCCCCCCTTTAAAAAATATTTGAAGGTACCCCTGACAAAACCAGAAGGCACCCTAGGGTGCCACAGCACTCTGGTTGAGAATGGCGGGTCTATCTACTCTGTAATGCACTGTAGTATTTGTCGGTGCCATGAAAGCTGGTAAAAAAAAAGTTGCATAGTGCTTCGAACCCGTGCTGCTGGATAGTCTATGCTAATGCTGCATATGGTGGCTATCTCAGTGCCCCTCACCCTTCCTCAGTAAAAGTAATAGCTAACTCTCCAATGCCAAGACTTTTAATATCCTAATATCAGCACCATGTCTATAGTAGCACTCAGTTCTCGTGATTTGTTAAGTTAGCCAATCCTGGGCAAAAATACATTCATGTGAAAAAGTAAGTACATCCCATGAAAACTGTCGACAACATATTTGAATAGGCAAACATTGGTAGGGTTATTCATAAAAGGGTGAAGAGTTTGGAGAAGGCAGGAGAAGTGAACAATCCAGGACAACATAGCTGAGCTGGAAAGTGAGCTGAATTGGAGAATTTTTCCAAATCAGCTACTTTGGCCTAGATTGTTCACTTCTCCTGTTAGGGCCACGGAAGGGATCCATACGAGAAGTGGCCCCATGGGATTGTCGTACTTTCAAAACAATAGGTGTTTTAACATTAATTTAATTATAATTATTGGCTGTTATATTAAAGGGTGAATTGAAATTATTAAATAAATAAATACGTTTTATATGTCTTTTTTCTGGTTTCAGGTTGATAAGGACATGTCTCTGTAGCTGGTCAGAATCAAGTGTTTCGTTAAAGCACCTACCAGTAGTAGCGGTTGTCACCGTGCAGATTTTCCGTGTAGCTGGCATATGGATTGGTTGTGTTTGTTTTGGAGCGGAAACATCTGTCCACTTGTGGTTTTCTTGAGCTTATAAAAACTGGCCCTGGTGTCTAGGCAGCTTTGCTTTACCACAGAGATCAGCAGGAGTCGTCTGATCAACTTCATCTTTGGATTCCATGGATTTGCTTCTTTGTCCTCCCTCCCAAATTTTCTTTTGGCGCGGTCCTCTTTTTGGGGTAATAAGTGAAGAAATCACCAGCACTCCTGGGTTCGAAGAATGTCAGATTTTGTTCATTGACATCCAATCAGGTCTCACAATGTATGGCAACGTTTCGGTATGCACAATGGTTCCTTCTTCAGGCAAAGTGAGAAGCATTGTGCGTTCCGAAACGTTGCCATACATTGTGAGACCTGATTGGATGTCAATGAACAAGGTCTTACATTCTTGGAACTCAGGAGCGCTGGTGATTTCTTTACTTATTACTGATCTGTCGGCGGCACCATCCACAGTCACTGCAGCACCCATCATCCATCCCTTGGATCCTTTCCCGGCTAGGAGTGCGATCGGTTATGAACTCAGCTTTTTGGGGTAATGTCACCCATTTTGTGGGTGGACAGGAAGTAGTGGTCTGGTAGAATGGCATTTTTATGGATCCACAGAAAGGATATCCTTGAGCTGGAGATAGTCCAAAGAAGGGCAACTAAACTAATTAAGTGACTGGAGGACGTAAGCTATGAGACTGCAGTAAAGTCTGTGACACACACGGAGGGACAGCTGTATGTTCCGGCGTGTGTGCTGTGAATACAACAGGCGCTGCCTGTCATTGACACTGTCACTGTTAGCGTGGCGGAGGCCGAGCCTAAACCCGTCTCTGCAGGCACCCATAAATGCATCTGTTCAGGGAAGTGGAGATCAACCGGTTTCCCCCCTCCCGTATGCTCAAGATGGGGCCACAAAGATAAGCAGGATACAGACCCACTTTTACACTCACTTCTCTTTCTCAGGTATTATTCATTGTATCCATCACATATTGTAGGAACCACTACCATCAGAGAATGTTAGTCCAACTCTAACCGTATTTCTCGTCTGTTTTCGTGTGTCATCCACTATTTCTGTACCGCAGCCTTCCTGGAGCCAATCAACGCATGCCACAGTGGAGCAACGATCTATGAATATTATATCCACATGAATAGACTGCATTATAAAAAAACACAAATAAGTATTTATGTTTTTCCAGGTACAAACACTATCTTTATAGTGCACATGTGGCAGCAGAAGAAATTAGGGGAATTATGTATGCAAGCACTGTTTTTAATGCTATTTATACATTTTAAGCATTTGGAATAATACATTGATATATGTTTTAACTAAATTGAAGTCTGATGCCTCATAAAACCCCATAATAATAAAGTATATGGTGATATATATATACATATATATATACATATATAAAAACATACATATATATATGTATGTAAATATATTTGTAGATATATATGTAAATATATTTTAAGTACATACAGTTTAGTTTAAACCTTATAAACTTATAAAAGAAAAATACATTCGTATTATTATACAGGTTTTTGCGCAGTGCTTCACAATATAAATTAATAAAAATGCTATTTTACGAAGCAACAAAATTATTTTCTCTGGAAATAGTTCCTTCAAACATTAGTTACTCCGTGATTTGGAGAGTCGGGGTAACAGGTAACGCAGCTGTGTGACAGTTTATGTCCAATGATGTACAGCCCTGTCTCTAGCCAGTGATGGATTTTGGAGAAGAAGAGAAGTATGTATGCAATGTTAGTTGATCGCTTCTGTTTGGAATACATATCCTCACTGTCAAATAATTCCTTGTTCTCTCTGGTATTCAGCTCACTGTAACTCTGTACCTGTCTGACTCGTGCTATCTACTGGAGCTGTATTTCTCCTGACCCCTCTGCCACGGAGAGGCTAAAATACATGAAAGAGGTCAGAGATCAAAGTGACCCCTGACCACAGACAGTGTACTGCACATGAAGCATGAGCCCTATTATCTTTAGAGCTCAGTGGTTGTAAAATGTGCTCCAATAAAACACTGTGGGCTCATTAACTGGCCTGTAGCTCTGACCACCTATGATCTATAAAGTATATTGACTCTGAAGGTGGTCTGTCCAAATCTTCACTGAGCTTCACCAGTTTACTGTCTATCTCTTTTGTAGAAGGTAAACAATGTCATTTGTTCTGGTCAAAAAAGCAATTTGTTCTTGATGTAGAAATCTGTGTACCTGAGGTGTGTGGAAGGTTGGTGGGTTAAACAATCGAGATCACCCCACACCAGTAGGTACCCACATGATACATTTCTCTAATTGGCCCAACCTTGGGATCTAGTTAATACTGTATATATTGGAGTCTTTGTTCTCTTTTTTAATTCATATTTTAGGAGAAAACAAAACTGTCTTTCACCGATTATGTTACCGGTCTTAAACATGGAAGAATGAGAGGCAGTAACTGTAGAATAATGAGAAGCAAGAGCAGTTATCATTTGGCCATGTGCTGGCTCTTTCTCTCTTTACGTTTACTTTTTACAGGTAAGTATAACACTTTGATAACATTTATAACGTTAACAAAAATTTTTTTCTCTTTTCTTCAGGTTCACAAATAAATTGTTATTATTGTGCTTAGTCACAATTTCAGATGCTTAAAGTGACATTAAGTCAAAAGTCCCCCCACCACCACAATGCTAATGTAAGGACTTACCTTCAATGATGTCTATTAATCCAACCATTAAGTATCTTCTCTTTTTTAGCTCTTGAATGCTACATGGCTGCTAACTGCCATTTTACATATCTGTACATTGCATAGGTAAATACATAATTGAGTATAACACATAACAGGGCTCAGTATA
>NW_017308486.1:85626-90962 GCF_000935625.1 Nanorana parkeri | reverse complement strand
AAGGTCCTGGCAACCTTCCCGTGAATCACAGTGCCTGTTTACAGCCCCTGCAGCAAATCTCCTCCCTTCTGTGGCTCCACACCGCCCACACCCGCCAAGGCTGACCAAGACCCCTGGTGAGACCGCACAGCCCTTCTAAGACACTGCACAGCCCACCATAGACCCCACACAGCCCACCTGAGAGTCCGCACAGCCCAGAACAGTCCCCACACAGCCCACCTGAGAGTCTGCACAATCCACCATAAACCCTGCATAGCCCACCTATGAGTCCGCACAGCCCAACATAGAACCTGCACAGCCCACCTCAGAGTCTGCAGAGTGTACCATAGACCCTGCACAGCCCACCTCAGAGTCTGCAGAGTCTACCATAGACCCTGCACAGCCTACCTGAGAGTCTGCACAGCCCAGCATAGACCCCGAGTAGCCCACCTAAAAGTCTGCATAGCCCACCATAGAACCTGCACAGCCACCTAAAAGTCTGCACAGCCCACTATAGAATCTGCACAGCCCACCTGAGAGTCACCACAGTCCACCATAGAACCTGCACAGCCACTGGAGAATCCATACAGCCCACCATAGAACCTGCACAGCCACCTGAGAGTCCACTCATCCCACCTGAGAGTCCGCACAGCCCACCACAGAACCTGCACACTCACCTGAGAGTCCGTACAGTCCACCAGAGACCTCGCATAGCCCACCTGAGAGTCTGCACAGCCCACCATAGAACCTGGACAGCCACCTGAGAGTCCGCATAGCCCACCTGAGAGGCCGCAGAGCCCACCACAGAACCTGCACACCCAACTGAGAGCCTGCACAGTCCACGATAGACTCCGCATAGCCCACCTGAAAGTCTGCATAGCCCACCATAGAACCTGCACAGCCTACCTAAGAGCCCGCACAACCTACCTAAGAGCCCGCACAGCTCACCATAGAGCCTGCATAGCCCACCATATACACCGCATAGCCCACCATATACACCGCATAGTCCACCTGAGAGTCCCCACAGCCCATCATAGAAACTTTACATTTATATAGTCTTACGGATACAACTGGCCCTTTGAGGGCAACCATAATGCTGATGCGTCCCATGATGAATTTCAGTTTGACACCCCTGCTGTAGAATAATGAGAAGCAATAGCAGTTATCATTCGGTCATGTGCTGGCTCTTTCTCTTTTTACTTTCACTTTTAGCCAGAACTTCTCTTTTCCTCTCATTAAAGCGTCATGCACCACCTACAGGCTGCTTACTCAACACCTTTTAAAGAACTCAAAGTTGAAAAAAACATTGTGCGATGTATATATTTTTATATTTTAATAATTAACACAGTCTAAATTCGAGTCCATCACACTCACTTCATTTCATTAATTCATGTATTTACAGAATTTGCTCTGTCCTGCTTGTATTAATCCTCTCTATCTAAAGGAGGTACCCATAGTTATAAGATAAGAGTGCCCATTACTTATATTTTCTGTGGGATTGAATAATGATATTATGTCTGTTGGTGGACATTGACACCGGCAACTAGCTGTTAAAGAGGAAAGAACGAGCAATCGGATGGTAACTGTTCACTTCAAGAGTCTGTCAAGAAGGCGGCATCTACACAAAGACACAGTGCAGAACTTTGAGTAGTGTGTGACTCTCTTGGGATAGCACCCATTACACCCCCCACCTCCCGCCCCCAATTTGCCAAAGTCGATTTCTCAGTTTTCTTTGGTCCAATAATTCTCAGCCAAACAGTAGTCCCTGTTTGGGTATTCTGAGAGCTGCACACCCCCCACTGTAAGAATACAATAGCCGTGCGGGGGGGATTCAGTGTGGATGGGGGAATTATGGCCAACTTAATGCAGTCACCACAAGTTCTGGTAAGCTGCCACATATTAACATTTTGTTTTGGGGCTTAGATACCCTTTAATTTTCCAGCCAGGGCAGAAAGGGCATGGTGTCAATGAAAAGTCTAATAAGACATCTGATAGGTTGATATAAGCATGCAAGAACCCTTCAGGTAACAAGAAGCTATGAAGCTTTTTTTTTTTTTTTAAATCTATTACATATTCAGTAAAAGCACATGGCACACACCAAGCCATGCAAGGCGTTACATGCCATGGATTCCAGAGATGGCAATTCCACCTCTAACATCTAAAGGGACTGAAGAAAGTAGGATTAGCTAAGTGATAATAATATCACAGAACCTTTCTGCTCCTCCCTCCACATTCCCCTAATCATACAGTTAGCGTATGACTCTCCCCCCACCCTTGTCTTGGGATCTGGTGCCGGCTGAGAGCTTGTGGCTCACTTCTCCCCCCTCTCCAAAGGCCTTTCACTTGTCTCTTTCCATCACATGCTCAAGAGCTGAGAGAAAACAGAGCCACTCTCCTCAGGGTTCACCGCCGCCTTCCATGTTAGCGTTCCTCAGTCATTGGCATACATAGGACTGTCCCAAACACAGTCCCAGACTGATCCCCGCACAACACTGAGTAGAGCGGCCCGGTCTACAGAAGTCAGCCTCTGATGAGACAATGCAGAGCGCAATTCTGGAACAACTATGAAAGTGAACTTCTTCTGCCAAATGACCTCACGTTTAGCTCATGATGCATCCAACATGAAAGATAGAGTTGTTTTAAAAAGTGCCAACATATTTCTAAGCACCATATACAGTAGACATGTGCACTGCCAAAAAATTCGTTTAGTTTAGTTTCGTTTTACATTCGGATTTGTGTTATTTCGTTTTTCAGGATTCGGGTGTGAAAGTCAATTCGGATTCGGAATTCGGATTCGGACGAAATTCGGTAGCGTTAGTACGAACGTTCGTTTCTTTTTCTGTTCTTATTCGTTTCTTATTCGTTTCCTATTCGTTTCTTATTCGTTTCGTTCGTTTGCAGCAAAAGTGACATTTGAGGGGGAAAAAATATTTTTCTCCTTCTCTAATGTTACTTTGCTCCAACGAACGAAACGAATAAGAAACGAATAAGAACAGAAAACGAAACGAACGTTCGTACGAACGCTGCCGAATTTCGGAAATGGAAATTCGGATTCGTTTGCATTCGTTATGTCTGTAATTCGGAATTCGGATACATCCGAATGTCCGAATTTCCGAAAATTCGTCCGAATTTCGATTCGGAACGAAACGAATCGCACATGTCTAATATACAGTAGACATAGTGAAAAGACATGAAAGTGGGGAAGCAGTGGATTATCATCATGGGGTAATCCTGGTGGTACCCTGGGCTCCATAGCTGTAAAGGGGCAGAGATCTTTGTCACTGTTGGCAAATATACCAGCAAACATAGAAAATGCAAATATTTATGTAAACATGTATGTTTACACCGGCTTTCCTCAAACAGGGTGTCTTCTGGCTTCTTCAGGGGTGCCTTGAAATTTTCACACAGCGTCTTGCCTTTCCATGGTGCAGGCAGCCTCCTGTTGAAAGGGGGGATTCTGATGAAAAAAAGGGGGATTCTGAAGTGAAAAGGGGGCTCCTGATATGAAGCAAGGTCCTTTGATTAGCTCCTCCCAATTGTTTATCAGTTGCCGGCATCTGTCAAAATGCCATTCTGCGGGTGTTCGTCGCAGCATATGGGACGGCGGTTGTCATTTTTTAAAAATATTATTATTTCTATTTATTTTTTAATTTTTATTTCATCGAGTCGTCGTTGTCGTGGACAACACTGGACGTCGTGATTGACGCTGGATTACGTCGACGGATCAATTTTTTGTTTTTTTGTTTTTAATAAAGGATTTTTGATGAAAGTCTGGTGTTGTTATTTAATCTATTGTTTAACCCTTTAGTGAATGGGTAGGGGTACAAGTACCCCTTACTAATTCCCAGGGGGGAGCATCTGGGTGTCCCTTTATTTATTTAATTAAGCCCCCTGCCCCCACCCCTTCAATCAACGTCCCAGGGGGGGGGAAGAGGCCCTTGTCCCCATCGGCACGGGGACAAGGAGCTTTTCTTGGGGTATACATTGCTATACACTGTGAAATTACCTTTTGATGTCAATAAGGAAGAATTGACGGAACAGATATTGGAGTGCCAGTGACTACTTTATTTTTTTTCATGGCTTGATTGGCGGCGGCCATCTGCAGTCACTGCAGCACCCACCCGGAGACTACAGGTTAATTCCGGTCAGGAGTGTGATGGCATTCAGATATATTTGTGGGGGGATTGCAATGTGACCATGTTTCGTGTTACAGCCTGAATATTGGTGCTTGCAGACTTTATTGGGAGCATGTGACAGGGGGCAATGCAGGAACACCACTAAAAGGGACACAGTGTTGTCACCCTATAACAGGAAGTGCCTGAATAAGGACCATTATGGCAGTATCCCCAGCCGTTAGTTTAATGAAAGCTAAACATTTAAAAAGAGTAATAATTACTTTTGAAGTTATGTTAACCTGCTAAAGCATGTAAGAGATTTGAGTGATTGAATTTACATATACTTTGGTTCTGAAATGCCTCCACTCGTTTCTCTTCCCTACACAGCTATGCACAATTACAGACTTCATATCAGCAGGTAGCAGAGCAGGTAAGTGTTAAGAGCAGGCAGGAATAAATGAGCCCTATTTAATTAAGTTATGTATTCATTAAAAACACTTGATGTGCTTTTAATCAGTGCATTGGCCTGTCTTTGTACCAACTACCTGTGTTACATAGCACAGCAGCATTCAGGCTATACGAGGGAGGGATAGCACTGCAAGTCAAATCAATCAGTCTTTACTCCATCAGTACTTTGAATCTAACAAATAGAGCTTTTTGACTGAAGGAGAGAACACAGAGATGAACTCATCAGTAAACTGCTGCTCGTTCACCATGCAATCACCAAGCTTGACTATTCTGTATTGCTTTGACCACAATTGGAAAAAAACTGTGGGGGTTATTCACAAAGCTGCCGAGGGCAGCCGTGTGAATGACCGACCCGAAGTGAAGTGAGCCGAACGCTGTTCGGCTATTCACTTCAGGATTGTACAGCTGATTTCAGCCGCATAGTGACTAAAATCTGCCGTACATCGGCTTGCTGCGGCTGGGTTCGGGTCGGCCGAACATGCTCAGCATGCTCGGCCGACCCGAAGTGCAGAAGGAGTTCGACTCAGTCGATTCAACCTCTGGATCGGCTGAGCCGAACCTCCGGCATGCTACTCGCTGCTGTTCAGCCTATTCTCGTAGGGGCCGAACAGCAGTGAGTGAATAGCCGAATGCCGCCGAGCGGCATTCGCCTCGGCTATTCTGCTCGGTACCTCTGTGGTAACCGAGAATAGAAAAAAAAAGTGAAAAAAGTAGAAAAAAAAATAGAAAACGATTAGCAGAGCCGGAGGTGATATGAAGGCCGACTCTGCTGAG
>NW_017308486.1:82937-85453 GCF_000935625.1 Nanorana parkeri | reverse complement strand
GTGTATATATATATATATACATATTTTAGTGCACATGTAGACAGGAGCCAATTAATCTACCAGAGTGTGGGAGGAAACCCATGCAAGCACAACGTAGGAAAAAGCAAACTCCAGATAGACTCCTGACTGGTGTTCAATCTGGGGACAACAGTACTGCAAGGTAGAAGGGCTAACCACGAATCCACTGTACTGCCCTTACATGTTCAATATATGCATAACATAGTGTCTGGGATTTGGCTATACCTAGGTGATCTGAAGATTAACCAAGGATGTCAGCAGGTAACTGGACGTGCCTTCTCTATTGACATTTAGACACCATAATCTTACAGATTACCAGAGAACATGCGTTACCGTGTTTGCAACAATGATCACAAGCTCCTCTTGTATAGGAACTGATACAAATGGTGAAAGCTACACCACTGTATAATGTGGTAGATGATTGCAAAATGGATCAACTGGGATTTTGATATAACCAGGTGATCTGAAGATATTCCAGTAGTGTCAGAACTTACTTGGAGAAGTCTACTCTAGAGACTTGAAGAGATTGTAAAAGATAAGGTGAGTTCACACGTTCACTTTAAACTCAACCTAGAACATGCGTTACTCGCCTGCCACAATTGATCATGGGTATAGGAACTGTTATGAATGGTGAAAGGTACAATACTGTATAATAAAGTATGTCAGTGTTATATGAAATAGGGAAAATGAATATTTCAATAGGTTCACTTCCTTTGGTATTTAAAGCAGGTCTTATTCTTTATCATGCGAGATATTTTCTCAGTGGAATTTTTTCCCAGAGGATCATAAATCTAACACATTGTTTAACCACTCGAGGGGGGAAAAAAGAAAATGGTTTTGAGAATTTATCTCACACCATATTGCCATATATGGAATTTCCCCTGTATATAGATAGAGATAATGTAAATACAATACAGTCACAGGCTTTGCCTGAGTCCCCATCGGTGTTAACACGCACTTTCCTTATTTTGATTAGGAATGTTTTAAAGAGCGATACGTGCAAACGAGCCTTTAAACGTCAGACTAGAGTTTTAATTGCTTTTTTGTCATGAAGAAGGATATTATTTATTAACTAACGTATGGAAATGTGAACAAAAATAGAATAGGATTGTAAATAGTTACTGAATTATGCCTTAAACAAACAATGCTATTTTAAGGCAAAACATTTAAGAAAGGAAAATTATTAATAAACGTGTGTTTTACGTCATCTCAGGGAACCAATTAGGCTGGATTACTTATTTGTTCTACTAGCCCTTAAATTGTTTTTAAGAGAGACAAAAGTAGAACAATAAGAGAAGAGAAAAAGAAAGGCAAGAACATAAAACAAGAGAAAAGAAAATTGAAAAAGCTAAATAAGAAAGAAAAATTGTCCATACCTGTGATGATTTTATTGCATTTAACATGTGTTATTTAACATGAATTTTGCTCTGTTATTAAGTTAAAAATTCCTTTTTATTAACCATATGTCATTTGTGCATACAATCATCAAACAAAGAGAAGCAAAAAGGAGAAGAAAATAAAAAAATAAACAAAAAGATAGCACAGAAACTACAGCAAAAATAAGAAAATGTAATTTCAGTAAAGAAAGGAGACACAAGAAATACTAAAAACAAATTCTTGGTTACAAATTCCTTTTTGTAAAAAAAATCAGGTCCCTTTGAATTTTTATATTTAATTAGTATTACAAGAATTTCTTTTTCACAAATGATTAACCTGAACTTTAAAGTTGGAAAATATTTTTTCTGCTTATTGTGTGCACAATAGTTCCTTCAAAAAGATGAGACTGTTAAAATCGATTTTTTTTTTTTAAGAGAGAGCAGTCTTCAATCTAACAAACTAATATGCTCCTAACCCTGTTCAAAACCACAGATTTAAGTGTCCTTCTTCAAACTGTGTGGTTAGTGTTTTTTGGCAATGACCACAGCAAAGGTATACCTAATCATTGTATATTAGTATAATAGTGTGTATAAATTCAAGCCACCCTATACTCTGATTGCACCATGAACATGCCCCTGACATTTTTTGATGTAGCCAATGTGAACAATATCAATGCATATTGTCTTGCAGCCACTTTATACTAATTATATCGAATTTTGTGTACAATGTGCAATAAAAGGATTTTGTATTTTTCCATGATCCTAAAGTGCCCTTTCTTCTTTATATTTAAACTACCCAATCTCATTTGGGAAACTAAAAAAAATACAGAAGTGACCAAATTAACATGAATTTCTATTGAAGTGAACATGGGTCAGTGTAAGATTACACTAACAGTTAATCAGCATATGAATACAATTAGTTAGCACATTGTTCTTCCCCTTATGGAAATATGGAGGGAAAAAATATATCTATCTATATCTATCTATCTATCTATCTATCTATCTATCTATCTATCTATCTATCTATATAGATAGATATATATAGAGATATATATACTTTATATATATATATACTGTACATATATACTGTACACACATATGTTATATATATATATATATATA
>NW_017308486.1:73539-81911 GCF_000935625.1 Nanorana parkeri | reverse complement strand
CAATGCACAAACAGTTCATAAGAAGTTTGAAGGTTTTCATTTATCCAGGTCATGGTAGAGCTCTTAGTAGTTGGTTACATTCAGCTGGTATAGTTCATAAAATACTGCTATAACTCGGAAATCTGCAGTAATTTTCAGAAGCAACTTGTTAGGGGCAAGTTACTAAAATAAACTGAATCGGACCTATATTCACTGCAAGAATCCGATCATGGATGGGTACATTTGAAAACATAAACTTTCTCCAGCATGTCATTGGATTTACTAGAGTTACTGTACTTTACTTGACTGTACTTTAGTTAATCACCACCAATAAATAAATTTGTTATCTATTGACAGTGAAACTAAACTCTCTTTTCAAGTTCAGCTCTCTGATTCCAACCCCCAGCCATTCCCCTCCATCCATGCTCACTGGGCGCCTACCTAAAACTAACATGCCTGTAAAACTTACCTTTACACAGGATCAGCCACCCTTATACAGGCCACAAGATGCTTCCATGCCCATTTCTAGATTGGCAGGGTTCTAGTGTGAGGCACAGCCACTGTCTGGCTGCTCAGTCAGAGAGCCTAGTCGTTGGTACCAAGATAAAATCTGAACCTGCAAACCAAACATTCCTGCATTCATTAATTGGCCTTAATACTTCAGATGGAAGACTCAACGCTGGCAGCGTCTATAATTTTCTCATTATGGGTTTCTTTTTAAATAATATGCAAAAAACTTGGCAGGCAGGTTTCCCTCCAAGCACAACGGATTAGAGACAAAGGTCCTGTACTGAATTAGGACATTTCAAAATTGCAGATCTTTATTTACGCTCAGGACCTCAGTCTCCCTCCTGTTGTCCACAGTCTGTCTGCCACCAGGACATTTGATTGACAGCTATTTCGGAAAACAGAGACCGATGTGCAGGGTTCAATCTGCTTTGCAAAGTTCTCTGAAAAAAAGTATCAGCGGTATATAAATAACTAAAATAGATTAAAATAATAAAGTAATTCACATATAGTTACTTTAAGGAGATATCTACAGCAAAAACTATGCTGACTGCTAATTCTGAACTATCCTTTTGAAAACACTAGTTGACTTAGGTTTATCCAATGGCTTCACAAATGGGCTTGTACCTTTGAAAGGGAATTTTCCCTTAGTAAATGTGGTGAAAATTTGCATTGCAAAGAACAGCCAATCACAAGCCAGGAATATACAAAAACATTATTGTTGCTTGCATATGACTAGGTGATGGAAGTCAACAGCACTTCACCACATTCAATAAGCTAAAGGAAACTTCCCTTGCAAAAGGAACAGTGTGACTTTTCTCTGGCTTCACTGACTGTATGCTGGGACAGCCAGGCATCTAGCATTTTCAGAAAGAGGATGGGCAATGGCAGCCCCTAAATTGACTTGATTCCTTTGAAGTAACCCTTTTTTAAAGAAAAAAGAAAAACTGCCAAGACCTTTCATATTCACCTGTCCCACCAGACTTCTTTAGATCTTTCATCTGTTCAGGAGCTACAGCCTCTGAAACAATCTTCACATCCAACACATTCAGAAGTGTCAGATGAAGGGTCGTCCCTATAATGAGGCAGCATGAGGTGGCATCTTTTAGGGTCACATGGGGGGGCAGATAGTTCACCTTTCTGGCCAGGGCGTCCCAGGTTGCTAAGAACTTTTAGCAACCTTTGACACTCTGGACAGTGTCCCGCCCAGCTCACTGACAGCACTGGTTGCCAGGAGCTGAGTGGAACGCTCCTCGGGCGGCAAGATGTCTAGGGATGCCCCTGGTTGGATGTCTGCATTGTCTGCTGCACACTTTGGTTCCATCTATATGTTACCTCTGTGTCCTGTAGTGATGTGTCCTGTAGTGATGTCCATTCTGTGGTGTGGGGAGCAAGCATCCAACAATAACCGGAAGTGTATCGGATGTAGGGATTCTGCCAAAGGCCATATTTCAAAGAACAGGTGGTGGGACAGTTAAACATAGAAGGTCTTCTTTTGCAGGATGTTTTATCTTTATTTTCATATCAATGACAGAGTTACTGTAAACACCATTTTTCCAAATGACAACCTTAGCAGTCCACAAACATGAAAAGATAACAATAATAGCTGCATCTATCATGCAGTAATGAGAAGCCTTTATTTTCAGAATTAAAAAAAAAGGAAACATAGCTAAGGACAAAAACTGTAGTGCAGTTAGTATGTCATTTATGTAGAAGGGCTCGTCTATTGCAAATAAATCTACTAATTTGGTTTCAGCCAAGGATCTGTGAATGTTATAACTGATTATTATTATTATTATTATACAGGATTTATTAAACAGAAACGTCTAGTTTAGTTTAAAAACATGTAGAAGTGATTTATAATGTACAGCTCAATGTCTGATCTGACTCCGCCCCCTCCCTTGACTGACACAGTCCAGCTGCCATGGGTATTGAAAGACTTCTTGAGATGTCAGACACACTGCACTAGGGAAAGAGCAAAATTCTCCAGACTGTGTTAAAAGGATGGAGGGGGAGGGTGCTGAAGCTGTTAACATTGCATCTGAAGGTGATGAGGGCCACAAGAGATGAGAACAATCTAGGTCAATTGTCCTATATTACTCATGGTTACTGCATAGGAGTCAGCATTCTGCTTTTCAAGACAGAGTTTGATAAGGATCTAAAGTTGGCCCTGCAATTTGGGATCAAGCATTAGCATCCCAGACCATAATGGCTCCTTCACCCTGGATACATTTTAGTGAATGTCATCGAATTTGTAATGCATTCAAAATGCATAGACACCAGAGAATCAATGTTTTTAATAGGGGTCGCTCACAATCTTTGGGAGGAACACCTTAAGATTTCATTTTGGTGGACTGAACCAAGTCAACTCAAGTGGTGTCCTTCAGAAATAAAGGTATCTTGTATACATGTCAAATGTGATTTCTGACCCTGAGAGGCACAGTAAAAAATAAAAATTAGACCTTGAAATGCACAAGGCAACACAGCCTGCATGCTCAGTACTTCAGTTTGTCATAGACGAATTGCTGTAGCAAATCAGCCAGTCCCATTACCTTTTGCTGGAAATATTTTGGTCTGGAAAGCCCTTTTGCTTACCTATTAGTAATGCAGGAGAGGCATTCTAAGACACCCTCGCTGTAGGCTTCTTGCTCTCTCTAAAGAATTGTCCAATCTGTTACAACAGGGGTACAAAATCTTTCCTGATCCCTTAAGGCAGTGGTTCTCAACCTTTCTGGGGCCAGGACCCCTTGGTAACATTTGCCACTAGATTTCGCTGCAGCGGCCCGGGAGTGTGTACAGCGGCACTTTTAGATTCACAGCCACTGCTTTCCTCCCGCTGACTGACACTGACACTGCTGCGCAAGGAGGAGGCTGAGGAGGCTCTCACCTAGCGTAGCAGAAGTGGACGCGGCGACCCACTCTACAGTGGGTTGCGGCCCACTTTTGGGTCACGACCCACAGGTTGAGAACCGCCGCCTTAAGGTAATCATATATTCCCTGTATCAACACTTTCTGGTGTTATTATGTTAATATCCACTTATATTCGGTGCATTTAGGAATGCATCCAGATTATAACAATTAAAGGAGAACTATGGGGTTAAGGCTTTTCCCAATAGTTCTCCTTAGGGTAACGGGAGGACACAAACTAGCGTCCTCCCATCACCCTAAGCTCAGTATACCGCAAGCTACAGCTCGCGGTATACTGAGACGCCACAGTATACCGCGAGCTACTGCTCGCGGTTTACTGAGACGCTGCAGCTGAAGCGGATCCCGACAATTATGTCTGGATCCGCCCAGCTGCATGAGTGACAGCTGGCTGCGCCTATCTATGCCCCGGCCTATCTAGAGGCAGAGCAAGCTGTACCCGCCCCCTCCCCTGTCCGATCCGCCAGTCAGCGCTGGCAGATCGGAGCGGGGAGGGGGGAATCGGTATGTGTTCGCTCACCTCCCGATCTACTGAGCCGACCTGTGACAGTCTCATTGTCACAGGTCGGCTAGAACTATGAGGTGAGTGAAAAGCACTCCTCATAGTTCTCCTTTAACTGAGTTAGCTAAAACTAGTTCCTGAGGTAGCCTGTTCCTCATTTTCACAGCTTACTGTGAAGAAGCCTTTCCGTATAAGAAGATTACACCTCTTTTCTTCCAGATGCAAAGATTGCCCCCTTGTCCTTGTTAAAGTAAATAACCTTCCACTAAGCTCACGGTATGAACCATTTATGTTTTATATATGGGAATCATATCCCTCCTTAATCGCCTCTTCTCAAGAAAGGACAAATTCAAGTCAGCTAATCTTTCCTCATAACTGAGCTCCTCCATGCCTCTTATCAGTGTTTGGTAGATTCTAGAGAATTAAACAACCTTACAGTTTCTTATATCTCTCAGGGACCTTATTGGCGAGATAGCTCTAGCCTTGACTATTGCAACACCCTCCTTATTGGCCTACCTCTACACGAGATATCCCCCTTAAGTCTATTATGTTTTCTACAGTGTGGCAAATAATTATTTGATCCCTTGCAGATTCTGTAAGTTTGCCCACTTACAAAGAAGTGAAAGGTCTATAATTTTTATCATAGGTGTATTTTAAATGATAGAGACAGAATATCAACCAAAAATCCAGAAAAAACACATGAGAAAAATGTTATAAATTGAGTTGCAGTTCAGGGACTAAAATAAGTATTTTATCCCCAAGCAAAACATGACTTAGTACTTGGTGGAGAAACCCTTGTTGGCAAGCACAGAGGTAAGATGTTTCTTGTAGTTGGTTACCAGGTGTGCACACATCTCAGGAGGGATTTTGGTCCACTCTTCTTTACAGATCTTCTCTAAATCCTTAAGGTTTCTTGGCTGTCGCTTGGCAACTCAAAGTTTCAGCACCCTTCATAAATTTTCTATAAGATTAAGGTCTGGAGACTGGCTAGGCTACTCCATGACCTTAATGTGCTTCTTCTTGAGTCATTGCTTTGTTACCTTGGCGGTATGTTTTGGGTCATTGTTATGCTGAAAGACCCATCACCCATCTTCAGTGTTCTGGCTGAGGGAAGGAGGTTCTCATCCAAGATTTTGCAATACATGGCCCCGTTCATTGGCCCCTCAAAGTACCTTTAGCAGAGAAACAGCCCCGAAGCATAATGTTTCCATCTCCGTGCTTGACTGTAGGAATGGTGTCCATAGGGTCATAGTCAGCATTTTTCTTCCTCCAAACATGGCAAGTCAAGTTAATGACAAAGAGCTCAATTTTGGTCTCATCTGACAACAGCACTTTCTCCCAATCCTTCTCTGAATCATTTAGATGTTCATTGGCAGACTTCAGACGGGCCTGTACACGTGCCTTCTTTAAGAGGAAGACCTTGTTGTTCTGGGCAGATCCCTCACTTTTCTCATGATCATCCTTACCGCATGAGGTGAAATCTTGCATGGAGCTTCATACCGAGGGCGATTGATGGTTATTTTGTATTCCTTCCATTTGCGAATAATCGCTGCAACAGTTGTTTCCTTCTCATCAAGCTTCTTGCTGATAGTCTTGTAGCCCATTCCAGCCTTGTGCAGGTCTACAATCTTGTCCCTAACGTCCTTAGACAGCTCTTTGGTCTTGCCCATGGTAGTGAGGTTTGAATGGAAGAAAGAGATTCTGTGTACAGGTGTCTTTTATATACATAATGAGTTGTCGTTAGGAGCACCTTCCTAAATTGACAGGACTAATCTGTGTATCACATATACAGTCTGTTGGAGCCATAACTATTGTTGGTTGGTAGGGGATCAAATACTTATTTTACTCACTGAACTGCAACTCAATTTATAACATTTGTATCATGTGTTTTTCTGGATTTTTGGTTGATATTCTGTTTCTACCATTTAAAATACACCTATTAGAAATATTATAGACCTTTCATTTCTTTGTAAGTGGGCAAACGTACAAAATCTGCAGGGGATCAAAATATTTTCCGCATTGTACACTTATCAGTGTCTCTAACTTCTCTGTGCCAATGACTGCAACAGGAACAACTTACAAAGCCATCCACAACTCTGCCCTCACCCACATCACCAACCTTGTCTCAATATATCACCCAAACTGTACTCTTTGCTCCTCCCAAAACCTCCTTCACCTGCTCTCATGCTCACTGCCAGGACTTCTACAGAGCCTCTCCCATCCTCTAGAACTCCCCACCCCAGCTGTCTCCTACTTTGTCCACCAATAGGCAATCCCTGAAAACTCATCTCTTCAGGAAAGCCAGTCCCACCTCTACATAATTACTGAAATTGTATTTTCTGCATCAACTCATCACCACACAGTTACAACCTTTTGTATCAATTGCCCTTCAGTTTTAGATTGCAAGCTCTCATGAGCAAAGCCCTCCTATCCCATTTGTCCTGAATTGTATCTGTACTGTCTCCTTTCATGTTGTAAAGCACAAATTGTTGTTTTATAAATCATATATTATATTTATCATGGTAATACCGCTGTGCTTGGATTTCTGAGCCTGGACTCCAGCTGCACCATGATAACGGGTTCCACTCTCTCCTGGGTTCTTTATGTATTATTTTATGGAGAATGTTACAGAAGATGCTGAAACAAGCATTTGTGAGTGAGAACATCCAAATCTCCAGGTCAACCAAGAACAGATTCAGGAATTATGGCAGGGAGATCTTTCTATTAGTATATTCTAGCCATATAAGAAAACAGAGACTGATGCATCCCACTGGGCTTCCCTTTAAATATCACATTTGGGTGGCCTGTCCCTTTAGGGTTTAGAGGGTGGTTAAGAATTAAAGCTGAGAAAAAAGCTGGTGTTTGGGTTGTGAGACACTTTAGAGGTTAGGTAAAGAGTTGGGTTTTACAATCAGCATAGAGATATGCCAGGAGCCATTGTGATCTGTGCCCCTAGGGCAGGGGTAGGCAAACATTGGCCCTCCAGCTGTGATGCAACTACACACCCATTAGGCATTTCAAAACTCTGACAGCCGCAGGCATGGCTCCCGGAAGCAGAAGCAGATGCATGGTGGGATTTGTAGTTTCGCCACAGCTGGAGGGCCTGGAGTTTGCCTATCCCTGCCCTAGGGGAGCCACTTGTGTTTAAAGCATAACTTGTGTTTAAAGCAAAACATTTTTTTTAGACTTTGGTTGAGTGATGAGGGGCTAGAACCAGATTTGGTTTCTATGACTGTCTTTGTCCCCTTTATGGAACTTTATGTTCTCCAATTGTCCTGATCACCAATGTCACCTGGAATGAGGGTAAATCCAAACTTTCCAGTTGCTACAAGAACAGGAATAGAGGGGAAATCTTACAGAAGAGACAGTTGTTCCCATACCAACTCTCTGAGTTGAGAGGGAATTTCCCTCACATTAGAAGGATATCATCTCACTTCTTCTTGAGTCTACAGGACAGGAAGTGAAGGGAAATCTCCCTAATGACACACAGATGGCAAAATGAAAACAACATTTGGGGCTTTAGATATCCTTTAACCGATAGCAAACAGTTACATTGGCAAATATAGCAAAGTAAAACATTGTGAAAAGGGTAAGATAGGCTTTTAAATACAACTGATGAAACAAAGAAAGTGTAGCAAATGTGTTTTAAATAAAAAAAGTATTACAAAGGCAAGCTTGTGCTTTAAAGCAGAATTCTGTGTTTATTATTTTTTGGCATGGCATTATCTCCTTACTTTTGAAATAAAAGTACAATTACAATTGTCCCTTATCTTACAGCTTCCACTGTACTTACCCCACCTGATGACACCAGTGCCATACCTATGAATGACACCAGTGTCTCTCCGCCTGTTCACAATACACAGCCTGTAATGGCCCTGCATCCATACGTGCGTCATCATGGCCACAGAGTCATCACAGGCTGTCTTTTCTCAATGGGCAAGTTTCCACCGAGGCATAGACACAACACCATTGCCGGTGTGAATCATAGCTGCAGCTTTGGTTTCAGCAGGGGTTGGAAGTGCAGTCAAAGCTGTATAAAAAGGGACAACTATAGGTAGCATTTTTATGCTGATTAAAGAACAAAAAAAGTAACAAAAGATGCACTGCAGACGTTAATTAATAACAACATATCTAAAGACATTCTGATGCCCAGAGTTCAGCTTTAAGGATTGCCTAACTATTTGACCTGGAATTTAATTGCTAGCTGTTAATACTCTCGCCTAGAGAACGAACAAGTCATCAATTCCCGTAATATCTGGCTGATATTAAGTATATTTAGAATTATCTCGTCTGTGTTAATGATGTCAAGAAGGTGTTGCATGGGTGAGTGAATCTGCCATCCTACTCTCCCAATATACAGCAGTAAGTGACACATCACCTCTAGACTCTTGTGAACCTGGGTGCCATAGGTCAGTGCCCCCCCCCCCCCCCCCCACCCCCTACATTTACTTTTGACGGC
>NW_017308486.1:55375-73459 GCF_000935625.1 Nanorana parkeri | reverse complement strand
CCCCCCCCCTCCCCAGCCCACACATTTCACTTTGACTGGAGAGGGGCTTTCAGTGGGCATAGTTTACAGGCATAAATTTAGCTGCCAAGCTTTGAAGTGAAGAATATGGACATTTGTTTTTGTTTGTGACTCAGGCTTATCACCTTAATGCCTCATCCTTGTCTCCAAGAGTTGCTAGTCAGTTAGATTTCCCTGCTTGTGTGTGAGTAAGGAGGGCAGCCAGGACCACCCCAGCTGCCAGACTCTGCTGATAAGGGTGATGGATGATAGGGAGACTGGCTCCATCGATGGACCTGATGCTTCCTGGGGTCTTAGTAGAGCCTGGATGGTCCAGAGGTTTAGAGGAATGTTGGACAAGAGAAGAAGGGATGGCATAATGAGAAAAGAAATTGAATTAACCAGTGCATAATAGCAGCATATAGCAGACATTCTGTACTGAAATAGAACATTGTTCCAAATTTGGTAAGATAACACCAGAGTAATTACCAGCCGCCTTTGTGGGTGAGGAGGGATTTTTGATCTTTTTTCTTTCTTTTTCCTGGAAAGAAAAACTGGCCATAGCTACATAGTCCAGGGTGGTGCGAACCAATGAAAGCAACCTGCAGGAGTTTGTGAACATGATGGTTGTGTAGAATTTTCCGGCATATGTAAACACAATCACAACCCAAGAAAAATGTAAAAAGATTTTCTTGCTCCAGGCTTTTTGTCCACCTAACAATTTTATTAATTAAAGGTACTTATATAGTGCCAACAATTGACACAGCGTCTTTACTTGCTGCACATTCACAGGTCCCTGCCTTAAGGTGCCCATACACCTTACGAATATTGGCCGATTTTTGTATGTGATTGCGTTTTCATCCGATATTCGTAAGGTTGATGGGCAGTGTACAACCGCAAATACTGTACAATCGATCGACTTTTGACTAACCAGCAGGTTAGGAAACTTTGATCGATCGTACAATTTCCGCAAGGTTGGTGGCGTTTCCGTACGTCAAAATTCGTACGATTCACAGTGCACATGCACAGACGAAAATACGTGCGGTCGATATACCGCAATTCGTCCAGGTGCTTTCTTCTAATTACCGCTGATCCAACCTTGCAATAATTGGGGCAGGATGGGGCCGCCGTACGAAAATCGCACGACGGTTTGATCATCAGACGAAAAGTGTCATCCAATGATCGCAAGGTGTATGGGCAGCCTTACACGCATACATTTGAGGGACAATTTATACAGGAGCCAATTCCTCCACCAGCATGTATTCGGAGTGTGGGAGAAAACCCAGACAAGCGCAGGGAGAAGATGTAAACTCCATGCAGATAGTGTCCTGACCGGGACTCAAACCAGGTATCACCAGTGGAAGTGCTAACAACTAAGCCACTGTGCGGCCCATCCTGCTGGCAACACACTTTCTGATCTAGGGTGGCAACACTCACAGTTCACTGTATCTATGGGGGAACAGCATTGTCATCCTAGGACAGGAAGAATGTTGAGACTACGGAACTCACCTTTTTATCTCCATAACATAGGGAGGAGGTGTTCTGTAGTTTCCAGAATAAACTGATGACAATGTAATTGATAATCGCTCACAAGATTTTATTTTATTCTTAGGTAAATATTTTAATATTGCATTGCATTAGGTATTCTTTTATCCAGCTAGCAGGTAAATCTTTAAGCTACTTTACACGTGTATTTCACATTCACTTGCAGTGAAAAGAATGTTGTTTACAGAACTCAGTAGCTCAACATGAGATGTAACTGAAAGCGATATTATAGTCAAAAGGTTTTTAAGCTAGTTCAAATGCTGATTATGTCACTTACAATGGATGCTGCTACTTGATGTTTAAAAGTGTTTGCTTCCTGAAAAATCAGCTGATCCCCTGAGAACTGGCCCTGATATCCTGTTTAAGGGTGGCTCCTTTCCCTTGCAGGGTCCTATGGAGTGTGTGCTAGTGAGTTGTGGGTGTCTCCAAATACACACAGGCACCACAAATCAAGTCACTCCCCTCCCTCTTCTCCCTCCTTCCTTCTTTACGCTATCTTGTCTTGAATTGTATTGTGATTGTAATGTCTTCCTTATATTGTAAAGCGCTGCGTAAACTGTTGGCGCTATATAAATCCTGTATAATAATAATAATTAATAATAGTAGATTGACAGCTGCGGGAGACTGCTCTGTCCTTTATGATCTTGTACTGGACAGGAAGTTCAGGGAAGCTGAGTTGAGAGAGTTGGAACTGTTTGAAACCATGATGGCTGTGAGTGCTTGGGCAAAAATGTAAAGAAATACTTTGCTGGGCAATGTATATTTGTTCCATTTGTTCCAGTGAACTTCATTGGAGTAAAGAAGGAGGGCAAAAATAAGGTGGATTTTATGGTTTTTGAAGGTTGCTCCTAAGGGAATGGCTCCTGAGGGTCACGGAAGCTTCTTTAAGCTATCCTGGACTTGTTTATGTGCACAACATGGCCCATAATAGGCCTTATCAGTTTAAATCTATAACAACAAAAACTGTGTAAAGAAAGTAAAATAAAAAATGTAACCTTTTCAGTACCAGCATGTTACACCCCCCTCATTACCAGGTCCTTTTTCAGTTTTTCAGTGCTGTGCAACTTTGGCTGAGAATTACTCCATCACACAACACTGTAAGAAATATAATTTTGTATCATTTTTGGGGGGGACACATTTCTTTTAGTGGTATTTAATAACTGCCTTTTTTATTTTTTACAATATAATACCAATAATTAATACTATATACTGCCATAAAATTGGAAAAATTAACTATTTCTCTTACTTTTGTTTATAAATCATAGCAAATAAAAATGTCAGGGCAGTGTGAAAATCCCCCAAAATACCCCATTTTGGAAAGAAGACCCTCCAAGGTGATCTGATTTCTTGTCATATTTTTTTTTTTAAATAAAGAAACATGCCAGTATTAAGGGGGTTAAAAAAAGGGTAATAGTACACAAGATAAAATAAATGTACAGGTCATAGACAGAGGGAGGCGGAGGTGAACGGATTAATGTACAAGTCACATACACTGGGAGGATGAAGATGAAGGGGTTAACGTACAGGTCACATACAGTGGGAGGATGGAGATGAATGGGTTAATGTATAGATGTGTGGAGAGGAGGGAGGGTTACAATTATTTCAAACTATTTGAAATTATGTTATTTTCTTTTGCTGCTACTGCAGCTTATTTTCACTAGTAAGTAATGAATGGATGACTCATCATCATCAAGAGGAAGGGAAGCCGGTCCGATCGGCTTTGTGTCTAAAGTCGCTGTTTTCTGCTGTCTAATGATAGCGGGAGCAGCGACAGGCCATTTTAATACAGTGGCCGGTCTGCAAGTGGTTAAAGTGTACACAGATAACAATCAAATACACATAAAAAGGAAAAAAAATCACAAAACCAAAGGGCACTGGCTAAGGCCTCATTCACACAGCTAAGTGTCGGCCCGCACAGATCCGTGCGGCGTGCACAGCCGAATCGGTCCGTTCCCGGGAAGGACAGGTGCTGCGATGTGATTGTATGCAGCAGCCTGTTCTTCTTTGTGGGAGTACATGGCCGTACACATACATGCGTCTCGTCTCTTCACACATACATGCGGCTGCGGGTGTCCATACTCGTATGCAGACTGGATGGATCCTGTCTGCAACCAAGCACGGACACCCGCACGGCTGTCCTGTTCGGGTGAGCGTAAGGCAGCGTACGGCTGCGTACTCCCATAGTGAAGAACAGGCTGCTGCGTACAATCATACGCAGCACCTGTCCTTCCCGGGAATGGCCCAATACGGCCGTGCACGCCGCGCGGATCTGTACGGGCCGACACTTAGCTGTGTGAATGAAGCCTAAATGAAATAAACTGTGATATCCTCAATATATCCCCTAACCCCCCCAAAAAAACTCCCACTACAGAAAAAAAAGTACTTTTTTTTCAAGCAAATTTCACATAAGCAGCGAAATAGAGTGAAATCGTGAGTTTCCACTTCGACAATACTAATACTTTTTCAGCAAATCAGTTTTTCCGAAATCGTCCTGCTTATTCCTACTCATGACTTTTTCTTCTACATAGAATTCTAAACTTTTCTTTCTATGCCTCTTCTAACCAGGCAGAGTAGTATGGTGTAATAATATACCGCCTGTTACAGTCAGTCAGTGATGTCAAATTTTCTGGCCATGAAATAGGTGAAATATTTTTTTAAATCTCACGTAAAGCAGTCCATATGAAAGCCATGAGGGGATATTAATTGCTTCAAGCCCTTTTAAATCCATGTATAAACATGCGATCAAAGAGGATTGAAATATTGCATACAGGCGTAATCGCTTGGAGCTTTTATAGTCATTTTTCACAAACCCTCGGAGCCCAGTTTGAGGTTACCTAGCAAAAGAAAACCCTTTCACTTCTCTACGAAAATCACACATATAATAAATTAGATTAAATGCCTGATTCTAAATATAACCAGAGCTTTTCATTTGTACCTCTCCACCTCTTTAAATAACAAAATTGGGATTTCTAGTGAAACGGCCAACCAAATTAAGATCACAAATTTAGGATCTTTCAGTGAATGATGTCAGGATGAGTTTGAAGATTTGGCTTGGCTGCTCCCGAAAGGGAGGATGAGGTGAGTACAAGGGGTTCATTTAGCATTAGGGCTTATCATAGGTTGGTATAAAGTTCTTGGAGTTAGGTTTGGTGGCAAGGTTAAAGTGACCCTGTCAGTTGTCCAAAAAAATGTTAACGTGCATCTAAACCCAAAAACTAGAATGTAATATATTACCATTATCAGGGCTTAGATGTAATGGTTGTGTCAGTATTTTTTCTTTTCAGGCTTTTTTTTCTCCTTTATGTTCCCCCAGTGACCCTGCCAGTGTCACACTTCCTAGGATGACAATGCTTGCTCACTGTACTGTATTTACAGAGAAGCAGCAAGTGTGTTACGGGCAGGATCTAAAGTACTACAGAACATCTCCCACTCTTCTCACCTTCAGGTGCTCTGTTGTTCACAAAGATAGCCTGGGTAGGAAGATAAGACTGCTTGTGATAACATTTCAAGGTGGACAGGACACAGGACTGCACTGGATTTCTGGTGGGATCGACATGCTTTTTTTGCTCTTATCAAACAGATAAACCAAATTGTATATTAGTATATTTAACAGACTATAAGGCAGAAAAAATAGAGAAGTTCATTGTTAGGGTTTACATACTCTTTAATGGGAGTTCCCTGCAACAGAGAAGTCATTATTCTGACCTCACCGGAGGCCCATGTTCATCACCTTCGGTCTGTTCCAGCGCTGCAGCCTAAGTCACACTCTTCAGCATTTAAGTAGTAAAGTATATCACTAGCACACCAAAGTAAAATCTTGAACGAGTGTTCATTTTATTGATGTACACTCATCTCGTCACCAAGCAATGTTTTGGGGCCACTCAGGGTCCTTTCATCAGGCATGGGGGACCCTGACATACCAGGAGGGAGTGCTGTGGGAACCTCTTTGGAACGCTTCCGCATTTGACATTAGCAAGATTGCACTGTGCTTCCATCCTCTCACCCCTATATCAGTGCAGTGTTCTTTAGTGATATAGGGGTAACATTCACAGGACGTGGATTGAATAATGCTTGGTGTCATGAAACCTGGAAGACGCTGGACCAGTGACCAGTGACCAGTGGACAGTGCTGGAGAGGTAAGTAGTGGAGCATGAGCACAAACTTTTTTATCTTAACAATTACTGGAATACTGTTTAAAAAATAATGACAAAACTGTATTTGATATATTAGAGCAGTGAATATGGAATTATGGTGCTATGGCCCTGACCAATATCTTGCACTGGGACCCAAGTGGTGAAACTATGCCATTGTCTTTAGCCTCAGTGCTGGGGTGCAAGGTTTAATTCTCACTAGGGAAACGATCTACATGGAGCCTGCAGAGCCATGTTCTGTCTATGTTTGTGGGAGCTTTCGCCAGGGGGCTTTTTTTTGTGTGTAAATTCTTTATTTAACATTAACACATTTAAAACTGGAGATACAGAAAAGAAGAAATGGGTGGGTTAGAACTGCACAAATACACATCTGGCATACAGCATGGAGGCATTGCAGAGCATTGTATATGGAATACATGAAGTCAAAAAGTACAATCAAATGTATAATGATCCCGAGTGTAGTCCAGAAGCAGCTGGAGCCAGTGCTTTTTTTGTTAGCACAGGCATGCTGGTAGTTTAATTAACTTCTAACCACACGAAATTGTGGTCCTAAAGTGTTTGAGTCCAGGGCTTCAGGTAAAATGGCACCCCTGTGCAAAATTATATTAGGCATGACTGACTATACTCTCATATGGCGATGTATAAAGCAGGGAAGCAACACTAAAAACTGTTCATTATTTATTTTACTTTAACAAAGTAGCTAAGTATAAATTAATGATCACTTCTGTGCAAGGCATGCCCAGGCCAGAGTATGAAAAGCAGTAGTAGGACTTGGAAGTGACACAAGTCTTGCAGCTTTCTGGCTGCCAGATAAGAGTCCTGCCGAGGAACCTCCACTCTTAACTCATCACATCGCACCCTCTCCTCCTATCAGAGGGCCTGTAGACTTATTCATGTCATCACTCCAGTCCCTGCACCTTCACCTGTCAGAGGGTTGCCTGGAACAGGAGATCAGAACACCTTCTTTCTTTACATCTAACAGCTGCAGTGGCTAAATATTCTTGTTCTGTTAGGCTCTTAATATCCAATACACTGTGGCTGACAAGCGCTGCGATTCTGTCCTCCTTATCATTATACGTTCCTACTTTCGGCTGAGGACAGAGAGAAATCACAAAGGTAAATACAATCATTTGTTTTATATTGGATCAAGGGGTTAAACAAGAGCAATAGCAGCTCATGGGATAACTATTAACTATGAAACCTCTCCTAAATGCTCAATTTCTTTTTACAATTAAAGGGAAACTATAGTGGCTTTGGGTCATCAATTCCATCTCCAACTTTCACATACCCAATCCCACCTAGTTCAACAATGTTATAAAAATTCCCTTTACACTTACCTTAAGGCAGAAAGAATAAAATAACAAATCCATTGCTGGAATATTTACCTTCAATCCAGAGATTTCCTACAATACTATTTTCCGCCACTAGATGTCCTCACTGTGATAGTCAGGATGATTCAACCCACTAACTCTAAGCCCAGGTCACCATGGATCCACCCCAGCCTGTGATGGGTTAGTGAAAGGCAAAAAAGCATAGTGATGAGCTCATCTCTCCGTCACTCTGTTTTCTCTTCCTATCAGCATGCTTCTGTTCAGCACATGAACTTATTGGCTCCTTGTGCTGCATCTTCCTCATACACTCCAGCCATACTGTACAGGAACTTCAAGACGCTGACACTAGGTTAAAGTCACGTACTTACACTGCTTGCATATAAAAAATACATTTAAGCATTCATTAATAGTTACAGAGCTGCATTAATCTGTACCTTTTATATTCGCTTTGAGTTCAGCTTTAAATCCAGCTGTCTTCTGGCTGGCATGTGACATCCTGCAGTCCATCCTCTTCTGCTATGGAGTAGCCCTAAATGCTGAATGCTGCAGGTAAGGGCATGAACGTAGTGACATCAGCTATGTTCTCTTCAGCAAAATTCTGTGAACACAGCCCTGGTGATATCACAGCCCTGGAGAAAACTGTTGGGAAACTAACACTTCTGGTCTTGGGTCCCCTGCAACTCTTGCTGGTTTCTGCTGCTGACCTTCACCCATTGCAGGAGACAGTAGTATAGCAGAGGTCAGCGTGAGGAACCAGTGAGAGCCACGGGGGACCAGGAGATTGACACTATAGGAAGTGTAGGTTTCAGGGCAGATTTATACCATTTTCCGGACCTGATCTGGTCTGAAAATTGGTGTGAACCTGTCCACAGTTCCAGTGCATTCCAGACCAGACAAAATTAAACATGTAGTATTTTTCTGGTCTGCTCTGGAACGGACTGCGCTGGTGTGGACAGAGGCCAGAAATAGCATAGGGATACATTAGGATGCGTTTTGGGTCCAGAAACAATCTAGTCTGGTCTGGAGATGATCTGGATGTGGTGCGAATGGGCCCTTAGGGCAGACTTCAGGAGAACATTTCTTAGGCAACAGCGCAGCATTCAACTGCAATGGAAAAGGTAAGTCTGTTCTTCTTTACATGTATGTGCTTGACTTAACTATTTTACTGATATGACAGGGCTGCTTTAAACCATGTATTTAGTTTTTCGCCCAGAGTTTCACTGTCAAGTTCTTTCTTTCTCCTTGTACCCCCACAAATATTGGGCCTGTATAATCATGGTCCTAGTTTTTTGTAAGCCTTTGCTGTGAAATGAAAGGCAACCACACACGTGAATTCTAGCAAACGATCTTTATAATGATACAAGTGAACACAGCTTGATCTTACTCCTGATAAATATGGTTCAAATTCTTTTAGTTTGTTCTGTCTTAGTTTAAGAGTTAAAAGACATTGACAAATACCCCGCTCGGTTTAAATTACTCAGACACAAAGGGGACACAAAGAGGGGCATTGCTAGTTGACTTTCTACTTTTCCTGACCTCTCTAATTTACTCATTTAATCGTTTTCAGTAGGGTGCTTTAGGGTTGCTGTTTAACCCTTACTGTGCTAACAGGGCAAATGTTTAGCTTTGTGAAAACAAGCCATTTCCTTATAAAACCAGAAAGAGTTAAATCAGATACAGTCCTTAGAGGTTCTGGGTTGAGACATTTTAGACTTGTACAGCAATTTAATGGTAGCCATAAAACAAACAAAAATACAACCAGACTTAACTTGTATTATAAAGACCAATGGTACAAGGCACTGGTATTAAGTAGGCGGACATCTAGAATTTCAGATTATAACGTGAAGCTGCAACGCCATGAGGGGAGCCATGTTGCCTCCAGATGCAAAATCTCCAAGTCAGAAGCACAATTATTTGGTGCTTGAATGTTTAGTCAATGGAAAATTTAAACAAGGGATTTACCCAACACAAAGGGTTTCAAGGCAGAAAGAGGTAAATCCAATTTAATGGTAATAAAAAAAAATGCATAGGCTGCCACAACAGCATTTTTAATAACGCACTATTTTATTATAGCGCACATCCCTGAGAGTCCTAGTTTAAGTAGGAGTGTTTGTTGCAGGTATTTGGTTTTATAGCAAAGGGTTGTATCCTTCCAAATGGGTATAGGTTGAGTTGTAAAATAGTCAAAGCAAGTAAAATGTTTGTACTTAAAGCAACCCTGTCACTATGGTGAATATTTTAAATTAAGCCATACCTGTAAAAGAACCATGTAAATACTCACCTTCCTCTGCTCTGATTCTGAGGAATTTTCAGCCAAAGTCCAAACTTAGACCAACACTTTCAGGCGCGTTGATCTGCTTGGGTTCCTCCTGCTGATCTCCACGTCACTACTGTGTTGGAAATACAACAGCATACACTGATTTGTATTTGACATTCAGAGATGTAATATTATCATTTGAACTGTAGATGGCAGTATACTGCAATGTTAGTCCCTAGTGCGTACTTATCTATGGTTTACAGGAAGTTTTATCTATTATGTTTTCCTGCATGATGCTGTGTACACACATGTAATGTCCTTATAAGCAAGTAAAACTTAATTCAGCATTCCTCAAGATCTCAGTGCTTCATCTAAACACATAACCAACATACTGTCTCCTATAATTTGTGGAGGTCAACAGGAGAAATCTTTGTATAGTGGAACCATAGCGTGCAGTGGGGACTGTTGGATGCTGAAGATTAGGCTGCCTGGTAAAGCTCTGCCAGAGAAAAAATATTTCACCGGCTGTAGGACTGGTAAGTATTGTTCGGTATAATTATTTAGGCTGCCCTTTTTTTAAACGACTAAGGGGTGGCATAGCAGAGGTACGAATATCTGGCTAAGCTATACTATGGCTCAATAATGCTTTTCAATCATTGCATCAGCAGATGCACCACCAAAATGAGCCTTTTAGCTAGAACAGGCTGACACCTGACTATTATACCAAAATGAGCTTGTTGGGCATTCAATTCCATAAATATGTGTGTTAATATGAAGCTGTCCCCCCACCCACTAACCACCCAAAAAATAATTGTGAGTTCAGGTGCTGATGTTGGATGAGAAAACCTGGCTCACAATCAACATTCCAATTTATCACAAAAATGTTGTGTAAGGATGAGGTCAGGGCTCTGCATGGGCCACTTGAGTTTCATCACAACAAATGATCAAACCATGTTTTTATGGAACTAGCTTTGTGTGGAAGGGCACAGTAATGATGAAACAGAAAAGAGGCCTTCTCCTAAACGTTTACCAATTGTAATAGTTGAAAATGTCTTTGTATGCTGTGGTAATAACAGTACCCTTTATTGAAAACTATAAAAATCAATAATTTGGAAGTGCGCTGTTCTGGGATGGGCAGGACTTTGCCTCAGAATCTGTACCAATTCTCAAGGGCACCGTCCCACATCTCCAGCCAAATCAAGGCTCTTTATTCCAAGCATATCTCTTCTGTAACCGGCCCTTCTAGCACAGCGTGGGCAACTTCGAGTTGCAGCTCATATTCCCATATTGGAGCTTCCTATTCGGAGGTATGCGTTCCCAGAATCTCTGCTATCTGAATATTTCGATACCTGGTGATCTGCTTCTCCACCTCAGTCGTCGTTACCTGGACTGCTGCTTCGGATGGGAGCCAAGGACCAGATTGACAAGATTGATAACCTTCTCCTCATTCTGCTGTGGGATTTTTCCTCCACATCTTCCATAATCTCCCATCCAGAACTGTATAAATGCTGTGATGGGTCTTAATAAAGCTAGTTCTTCTGTTCCCTAAACCATGTCGCTACTGGTTCCTGGGTAGAACTGCATAACCCTACATCAAGCTTCAGGCTGATGGCTGGATATACAGGCTATAATGACTACATTTGGGACCTGATGGCAAACTTTGGATTGGGTTGATAGTGAGAGGAAGCTTTGACCTTAGCGGTTATACCCATCTGGGGTACCGAGATCCATTACAGTGTCTATTTACTTTTGCACATGTAGTGTAGGTGTGATGGTAGGTGTCCATAAACCTTTCACCATATAGTGTAATTTTAGTAAAAATTGACACATTGGGGGTGATTTACTAACCTAAACACACACACACACCAGGTGTGTGTGATTTTCACACAGCAAAACGTATTTATCAACCAAAAAGTCTCTAAAAGCATATTTCCACTAATGCCATATATGGAAAAATCATGCACATGATGCATATATAATGCTGCTTCACAGTTTAGACAAAAATGGTTAGCTCATGCATTTACATTCCTTGCATTCATCAACGCAAGCAACACAACATAGAGCTAATTTACCCAACATCACCTTGGAATTCCTTCAGGGCTTTGCACAACACACCTGCTGGGTGTGTACACATTACAAAGGTGTTTAGATTCCACCCATAGATCATGCTGGGAGGGAACACACTACAGAGGTGTATACACGTTTGTGGTGTGTTTATAAGGTTAGTAAATCAACCCCATTGTGTGGCACTGACCCAATACCTGCACTAGGAGCCACAAGAGATAATTTATGTTCCTGAGTAAAAAGGTTTCAAGTAATAGAACTCTAAAAGGGCCCACATACAGTGCTGTACCTCACCAATGGTGGCTCTGATCCTTCAAATTAAATATTGCCATACTAAGTATGCTCCCTCGCACTGCAAATACACAGCTGCAAACCTGTAATAATTCTGCTCCTTCTTCATAAATAAGATGAGAAGATGCTGCCTTTTTTCATAAAATCAGGAGAGGAGACATAAAACTACTAAGAATTTAAGTGTGCCTGTCTCTCATAAAGTGAAATTATAGTGTATAGGGTATATTGCTCATGCAGCTGCACAAGAAAAAAAAAAGAAAAACTTTCACTCCATTCTCATTGCTTCCAATGAGAAACAGCTGAGTACCTAAGTAAAGAGCCGGGCAAAATGAGGCCTCATTAGCACCAGCTCCTTGTGGAAATGACCCAGCGGATGGAGTCAAGCCCAGCAGATGGGGCGGAGGGCTGAGGGAGCAGGCCAGCTTTTAAACGTTCATTAGCTCGGCGCTCTTGGCATCTCTCCTGAATTCCAGACAGGTTAACGTGAAAGTGCTCCACTTGCTGCTTCTGAATTGGATAAATATGTGCATAAAAAGTCAGCAGAGAGCAGGTCGAGGTAAGGTCTGCTAGAGAAATCTGAGGAAATATGGAGTTGAAAATAGAATAAAACCTGTGGGCATTTGCACGATGCTACAAGTGGATTAAGGGGTGATGATGCTCTCATGTTTAAACAAACTACATCCTATCTCTGAGTGTATGTAAACCCTAACAATTAACTTCTCTTATTTGCTCCTTTTTGGTCTGAGAAGACACCTGGAAAAAATGTAGGGATAGTAAAAGATTTTGTTGGGGAGGGACAATATGAGAGCTTTGTGCCCAACCAGAAAAAACTCACAATTTATTAGACAGCCCAAGACCTTTTTAAAAAAACGCTGAGGAGTCAAGTCCCTGATACACAGTTGACTAGTTGCTATGGGCAGCAAATGAAATAAATGTTCTCTATAACTAGACAACCAGGACATATAATTGATTCTATATTATCCACAAAGGGTTAACAGCACTCTCTCAACCCTGCAGCAGTGCCTGTACCTGCTCTCAATAGTAGTCTATGTCCGCCCTCTCTGTGCGGCAAGTAGCTTCTTCCTTCTGAGAGCCAAGCCTCGTTCTGAGGCTACTCTAGAGATCACATGACCGTCCTCCAAGAGGCAAGCCTCACTCTGAAACTTTACCCACTGATATCTTACCGGAAAGGTTTACTCAGAGTAAACCTTTCAGGGAGAAAATGCCTCTCTCGCGGATGTCAGGGAGCTGCTGTCCAAAAGAGGGAGACTCCCTGAACATCAGGGAGACTTGAGATCCCTGTATTCTCTCCTTGTTATGACAGAAAATGCAGCCCAGTGTCAGGCTCTAAAAGGTAGGTGTGGAAGATTTTTGGTGGGTTCTAAGGGTGCAATGGACTTCAAATGGCTTCTGATGGTTACAGAAACTCTTTCCAACTAACCTGGACCTTTTTCTACCAGAACACAGCTACTCATTAGCATAATTGTTTTACTTTTTTACAGAAAGAAATAAAAAAGAAAGTGGAAAAAAAATGAGAAGAATTTTAATGCAACAGTATGCACATAATATTTAAATATACAAAAAAATTTCACCTAAGCAACTCAATACGTGAAATTGAAAATGTGCTATCATCAAAATTTCAATTATGACGATATCAGTAAATTTGCAGCAAAATCAACTTTGATTAAATACCCCACTGCTAATAGAGAACATGCTGCTCAGTATCTATATGAAATTCTACTGTTAGACCTTCCTGCTGTCTTTGACACAGTTGACCACCCGCTCCTCCTCAAAATCTTAACTCCTTTGGCCTCCAAGACTCTGCGCTTTCTTGGTCTTCCTCCTACCTATCTTCAGTGTCACCTACAACTCCATCTCCGCCTCTTCTTTTCCTCTTTCCATTGGAGTCCTCCAAGGCTCTGTCCTTGGGCCCCTTCTATTCTTTATATACTCCTCCTCCCTTGCTCATGTGATAGACTCCCATGGCTTCCAATACCATATCTATTCGGACAACACCCAAATCTTTCTCTCTACTCCACAGCTCAACCAATCAGTCTCCTTGCACATAACTAATTTACTAACTCACACATCAGTATGGGTGTCACACCACTCCCTCCTCATTGGCCTACCTTTACACAGGCTATTTTCCCTTCAGTCTATTATGAATGCTGCTACCAGGTTCATCTACCTCACCAACTGTTAAGTGTCTGTCACCCCTCTCTGCCAATCCCTCCACTGGCTTCTGTATGCCCAACAATAACATTCAAAATACTAACAACAACATACTGTACAAAGTCATCCACAACTCTGCCCCAAGCTATATCACCAACCTGGTGCCAAAAATATCACTCAAACTGCCCTCTTCCCTCCTCCCAAAACCTCCTGCTCTCTAACTCCCACATCACCTCCTGCCATGCTCATCTCGAGGACTTCTCCAGAGTCTCTGTCATCCTCCAGAACCCACTACCCCATCTCTCCGGTTATCTCCTACTCTGTCTGCCTTTAGGGGAAGCCTATCCTGCCCTTACCTAAAAACTGAACTTTTGCTCCATCAACTCATCTCCTCACAGTTTGTATCACTTGCCCTTCCCTTTTAGTCTGTAAACTCTCATAAGCCGGACCCTCCTAACCATGTTGTCTTGAATTGTTTTGTAACTGTACTGTCTACCTGTTGTTTTGTAAAGCGCTGCACAAACTGTTGGCGCTATATAAATCCAGTATAATAATATTTACGACAAAATAAATTTTGTATTTTATATTTACGGGACTGCAGACTTTCCTTTGCATATGAGGATGGAGGGGAAGTAATTAAATCTAGGCCAGTTTCCACTAGCTTTTTGTGCTGGAGGTTTTGATATCCTCCTGACTTATACATGTCAGCAAACAGGAAGGTAAACCAAATCACTACCAAAAAATGTGGATCTTTGTGCAAAAATCTGCACACCAAAGAGACATTTTCTACTATGTAAACAAATGTGCATTATACTGCCTTTGTCTATAGAAGCTGCCATTAAAATATAATTTTAAATACATGCAGCTATGTTACTGCATGATCAGATATGTTGAAACTCACTGCAAACCGCTAAATACACCATTGAAATATGTATAAGGGAGCTGTTTTACATTCCAAAGGATTCCAAAGGAACTCAAATGACCATTCATTAAAGGGAAACTTTATTATATATAAACACAGCCACGCACTAGTGTTTACAGCATCGTGAACACTAACGGCTGGTGTACATTGGTTTTTCAGATAAGCTGCAATTACCTGGAATAATGGTTCGCAACCTTTTTTCATCTGCGTACCCCTTGATAGTCCATTTGAAAAAACTGTACCCGTTGTGGGGCTAGGGCAGCGGGTAAAGCATGTAGCATGCCGCACTGAATGGTAGGCGTGGCCAAATTGTGCAAACAGTAGGAGGGACTCAAATGTCACTGTGTTGGTGTCAGTGGGACGAACGAGGGAGCTGGGAGGCTGTGGTGGGGGGCTCTTTGGAGTATGCCATATTGAGGTAGTGTGTCCTGTGTAAGTTTGGGGTCTCTATGGGGTGCAGTACATGACACTGGATGCCCTGAATCTAGGGCTCCTTGCACTTAAGAGATGTGAAGGGCACATCACTCAGCTGAGGACTAACTGAGTTGTTGACAGCCAGACCAATAGAATGGGTGTTGGAAAATGCAGTCACAGGATTACTCTGCAGACCTTCTGCCCAAATATAGATCCTGACTCCCCATTGCCACAGCTTTTTTCCACCATTAAAAAAATATTTTCAAGTACCCCTAAATGTGCTGCCAAGTACCCCTGGGGGTACCGATGACCTAGAAATCAGTGGTATTTTCATTCCTCCATACAGATCAATGTGAATGTATGGCAAACACATGGTAAATGCATGGAACCATAACTAAAGCATGTGCAGACTAGTCCTAAGGTCATCAAAACGTGCCAACAGATTTAGAAGCTTTCTTCAGTAAAGAGTCTGCTTGCCTCTAAGCCTTCCAGATCCAAACAGTGTAACCTGTGGTAAATATAATGGACAGTAAAGCTTATCCAAAGCCACATTTCTTTTTTAAGTTTTGGATAGATTGGATGGGTTAGAACCTCTATCTGTGTCCCTGCTGGAAAGATTCACAATCTATTCCTATTGGCCTTTGTCACCACAATAGAAAGTAATGGGAATACCGATACCGGCATCCCGGGGTACCCTTGGCCCGGCTTATCTGGAAGCCGGGTGGCCAGTCATGATGTGCCACCTCTCTTCCTGATTGGTCAGGAAGCCAGGCTGCTAGCAACAAGTGAAGCCGGCTTCCTAGCCAATCAGGAACCTGGCTTCCTCATTGGCCGGGCAGCCGACTCCATGCTCCACCGTGCTACTGCCAGTCAGAGGGAATCTCCCTCTGACCAGAAGTTCCGGTATCGGGGGAAGGTATCGGAGCATTTGGGCGAGTACAAGTCCTCACCCAAATACTCGATATTGGCACTTATACCGATACTAGCATCAGTATCGGTGCATCCCTACTTTAGATACACAAACTTGTGGTCACTTGACTTTTAAATCTACTGTATTCATTAAAAAACTATTTTAAAAATCCTATAGCTATTTGTTAAATTCAACTGCATGTACATTTGTTCTCTGTAAATTAACCAGCATTGGCTCATTAGTTCTAGGGATGTTTTGCACAATGTAAAACATGTGGCTGTTGTGCAAATGGGGCAGTATGGGGCATTTGAATGTTCTGGCTAAATATGAACATTGCTGTTGGGTAAATGGTACAAACTGGAATGTTTGTTTTAGGGCCAGGACAGCCCAAAGCAAGACAAGCCAATTTGCCTTGTTATGAATGAGTCCGCATTCCGGTGGTGTGCGCTTGAAAAAGGTATGTCATGCAGCGCACTGAGGCACAGTACAACCGCATCACACTGCAGTGAATCCATAGAACTTATTAAAGAACTTAATAAAGTTCTAACAAAATAAATAAATTGAATGCATCAGCACTGTCCGCATTGGTGGCTGCTGGGGTGAACATACCGTAAATGTGAATATTGGTTCATGAGCAAATTGTTTGAATGTCTTATTGGAGTTTCTCTTCTGATCTATTGCATCCAGTATTGCTTATAAAAACCAGAAATCCAAACAATAACATACCTCCCAACACAATGGGGTCTATTCACTAAGCTGCCGAGGGCAGCCGAGTGAACAACCGACCCCAAGTGAAGTGAGCCGAACACTGTTTGGCTGCATATGCGTTCGGCTCGACTGAGCCGCTCGGCCACGTTCGGGAGCTGTACGGGCTATAGTGAATAGCCCGTACAGCACCCCTTCGGTTCTACTGAACCGAAGGGGTCCTGGGGCCAAAGCTAGCCGAAGGATCGGCCGAAGCTACAGCTAGATCCTTCGGCAGCTTCGTGAATAGACCCAAATGTTTTTAGGCAATGGACACACCCCTGTGATGCCACCAGTTATGCGGAACATTGAGAATTTAAATGCCAAAAATTATTGGGTAAACCCAGAATTGTTTTTTTTCACCATTACCTTTTCTTTACACTGGCTTTTCAAAATAGAAAACATGGTAAGAGATTGGATGAAGGTTTTAATGCAGAATAAACACTTTTGGTATTTAAATATACACTTTCATGGATATCTGTACATCAGACCAAAAAGAGGGACAGCTGAGGAGGGACAGGGGGATTTGGTTCCAAATGAGGGACAGACCCTTCAACTGAGGGACAGTTGGGAGGTATGCAATAACATAGTTAACACATTCTATTAACATTTGATTTGACCAGTGGCGTCACAAGGAGGGTGCAGCCCACAACCAGGTGACACCATCAAAGGGGGTGACACCAAAATGACTGATGCCATTCTTTTTGTTGCCACCCCCTCTGAAAAGTCGGGCACTCGGGTATGGACCTAGAGCCCGACAGTTGCTCGAGCGAGAGAGGAGGGGACCCGGCGGCATACCGTGAAATTCCCCTCCTCTCTCTGCCGGAATCCATCACCAAGATGGCTGCCATCAGGAAAAATGACGTTATCACGCGCATGTTTACATCACAGCAGGGTGTCAGCCGGTACCCGGACCGGGTGCCACCCCGCCTCGGGACGCCTCTGGATTTGACGACAATGAAACAAATAGGATTCACCAAACGGATGTTACATTCACCCAGTACAAGATAGCTTAAATATCAGAATATGTGTCTCTTCCAAAAAGTAATTGTTTGTTTTTCAGTCTCAGAGACCAAGTAGGAGTGTGCCACTCTGTCCCCATAGGCAGACGGAACTAGTGGTGTGTGACTTCTTCCTTCACTGGCAAAACTGTTTCTTTCAGATCATAAATTACCCCAAACTGATTCTATTGTTTGTTCTGTTTACTGTGATTGCTTAACCTGAGTGATGCTGGGGTATAAATCACAGCTCAGGCCATTAATCTACAGAGCAGTCATGCTTGGGCT
>NW_017308486.1:7108-55295 GCF_000935625.1 Nanorana parkeri | reverse complement strand
ACCGCTCAATGCATACCTACGTTAAGCTGATTAAACAATTATCAACAATTAAAAAAAAATTTTTTTTTTTTAACAGTATTTCCTTTTACTAAACAGTAAAACAGGTTGAAGTAAAATGAACAGTTTCACTAATATATACACTTTGTGACCAAAAGGTATGTAGAAAACCCTCCAAATTATTGAGTTCCAGTGTTTTCATTGAAAGTTACTGATGATACTGCAGCATACAAAAACCTTTTAAATAGTTGTACACTTCCAACTTTGTGGTAACATTTTGGACAAGGTCTTTATCTGTTCCAATATGACTGTTCCCCTGTGCACCAGACATGGTTTGGAAGAACTTGAGTGGCCTGACCTCAACTCTACTGAACACCTTTTATATGAATTGGAATGCTGATGGCAAGCCAGGTCTTTTCATCCAACACTTGAAAACAATCAAATTGCCCCTAAAGTATCTCAACTCCTTCAGATGTTCCACATTAATCATAAAATATTATTTTACAATTACTATCCATGCAGTTATGGAATAAAAAAAATCCCCTGAGGACTTTGACGTGGCTCTGTTTACATGAACCACACACGACAATGATTAAAACAAAATAAATATGCATATTAATAAATAATATCCATATTATTTATTAACGCCGACTTCTTCATATATAAGAGGGGAAGGTCAGCTAGGAAATACACACCATAAACTGTAGGTTTAAAATAATATATTGTACAAAGAATTAAACATGCATAGCTTGATTATAGATAGAAAAAGATTACAATGATGACAAAAACAATCCGTGGTTATCAATACATTTTCTGTCCAAGGTTAAGCCAATAATAGTACCACAGCAACACTAGCATAGCAAATACTAAAACAGCAATATTAAACCATCCCCTAAACCATAGAAGAAACAAACACAAGTCAATCCCTTTACACCAAATAAAATAACTCATAAACTGGTTAGATCATAACTAGCCAATTGGATGCATGCATATTACCAGTTCTAGGGTCTGCATGACTTGTGGACTCTATATGGGTTCCTCTGATCGCCTTCCCCAGCTGACCCCACCAGCTCTCCTTCCAACTCAGCCTACACAACTCTTGATATTGTTTTGCTATCCAACCAGCAGCAAAAATAAGGGCATATTTCCCTTTACATTGGATCCACTTTTTGGTTCTTATAATTTTTGAGCCCACAGCCATGGATCAGCAGGTCTCTGCATGGCTTGAATAATGTCTCAGTGTCACCTAATTAAGACCCCAGTCAGCAATACAAAAATAATGCTACCATATTCTTTTGCCTGTTGCCCAATACACTTCGGCACAGAATTACAGAGTACAACTCTTTTCCACTGCAACAAAGCCAATAGCAATCAACTGCTAGGATAGTTCATACCTAGGCAATTTATCATGTGGATTTAGCTGCGCGATATCGCACAAAACAAAGATTTGCATTCAAGTCTATGGAAGCTGTTCACACCTTTGCGATTTATCACACGGTAGAAATTGCCTGTCGCACAAAAAGGTGCAGGAGCTGTTTCCGGGAGGTTGTCGCGTGGTTTGGGTCCCATAAACATTTCTATACATTGAAAACCGCACAGTTTTCAAAGCAAAATTGTGCAAACAAAAAAGTGCAAAACCCTCTCGAAAACAGCTCACCAGCTCAATTGCCTATATGTGTACCTAGGCTGAACTATACCATACCATTCAACAATCCAATATGGCAACCACATATACACATTTAGGGGGTTATTCACAAAGCTGCCGAAGGATCTAGCCATAGCTTCAGCTGATCCTTCGGCTAGCTTTGGCCCCAGGACCCCTTCGTTTTAGTAGAACCGAAGGGCTACTGTACAGGCTATTCACTATAGCCCGTATAGCTCCCGAAGTGGGCCGAGGGGCTCAGTCGAGCCAAAGGCACATGCTTTGGCTCGACTGAGCCCAGGTGAAATTCGAAGCTGGCCGAACGGCCGGCCAATGGCCTGCTTCTGACAGCTGGGCGGAGCCAGCCGTCATCTCACGGCTGGCTCCGGCCACTTGCAGAGACAGATCAGCGTCCCTGGTTACCAGGTACCCAGGGTCGCCGTTCTGTCATTACACTGAGAACCCGGCGGAGCCGCCGTGATGTCACAGCGGCTCCGCCAGGTTCTGTGTGCAATGACAGATGGGCGTCCCTGGTTACCAGGTAACCAGGGACGCTGATCTGTCTCTGCAAGTGGCCGGAGCCAGCCGTGAGATGACCAGGTAACCAGGGACGCCCATCTGTCATTACACTTAGAACCCAGCGGAGCCGCTGTGATATCACGGCGGCTCCGCCAGGTTCTTAGTGTAATGACAGAACGGCGTCCCTGGTTACGCTGTGATATCACGGTGGCTTCAACAGGTTCTCAGTGTGTAACTGAAGCTAGAGGAGAAAGCGAAGCGGGGAGACACCAGCTGGTGAGGGGTCCGGGGTTGTAAGCTGAGACCTCTGCTCCAGCCTGTGCCCACATCATGGTGGACACCCTGGTGGTGGGTGCATAGACCAGAGAGGAGGTAGCAGCACCCTGCATGAAGCCCCCAGTCCCTACATAAGATGAGCATAACCAGGGACGCCGATCTGTCATTACGACGAGAGCTTAGGAGAGCCGGCAGTGATATAAAAGCCGACTCTGCTAAGCTCTCATCTTAATGACAGAACCCTGGTTACTAGGTAAAATCGTGCAAACAAAAACCCGCTCGAAAACAGCTCACCTGCTCAATTGCCTATATGTGTACCTAGCCTGAACTGTTCTGTCATTAGGATGAGAGCTTAGCAGAGTCGGCTTTCATATCCCCGCCGGCTCCGTCAAGCACACATTGTAATGACTGCTGGTCCCGGACCAATAGAAAACAGTTGGGCAGAGCTAGCTGTCACTGCTATCTCCGCCCAATTATTTTCTTTTTTTTTTTTCTTCACTTTTTTGACTGTTTTTCTATTCTGCTCAGAACCACAGAAGGTAGCGAGCAGAATAGCCGAGCCGAATGCCTAACCGAATATATATATATTTCTCAGCAGAGTCGGCTTTCATATCACCTCCTGCTCTGCTAATCGTTTTCTATTTTTTTTTCTACTTTTTTCACCTTTTTTTCTATTCTGCTCGGTTACCACAGAGGTACCGAGCAGAATAGCCAAGGCGAATGCCGCTCGGCGGCATTTGGCTATTCACTCACTGCTGTTCAGCATCTATGAGAATAGGCTGAACAGCAGCGAGTAGCCTGCCGGAGGTTCGGCTTAACCGATCCAGATGTTGGATCGGCTGAGTCGAACTCCTTCTGCACTTCGGGTCGGCCGAACATGCTAAACATGTTCGGCCAACCTAAAGTCACCAGAAGCAAGCCGACGTACGGCTGAAATCAGCCGTACAAGCCTGAAGTGAATAGCCGAACAGCGTTGGATCGGTTATTCACTCGGCTGCCTGCGGCAGCTTTGTGATTAACCCCCTTAGTAATCAAGATGAACAACACTAGAATTATTTCCTATTATACTGGTCACTGAGGTTCACAATATCCAAACAATATCACTAGAGATATACAACAAAAAAAGTTATTTAAAAAAATTCAAGCTGTACATAGAAATTCCAAGCCACAATATGCCACTATTATAAATATGTATTCCAGCCCCCATCTGTCTTGCCAATATATAAAGTAAATTTCTCAAAAAAAGAGGGTAAATAAGAAATAATATGAGATCTTAAACCTGTAAATCTGTATCCTATACTCATATTAAAAGAAGAATACAGGAAGTAAAAGGGCGTATTGTTTCCCCCTTAGCTGAAATGCAGATGTCAGAATAGTAATAATAGTGTGGGATAGGCATTACATTAGTTGGTTAGAAATAAAAAATGTTTGTGTAGTTGAAGTAAAAAATTGTAATTAGGGCAATTTTTAAAGACTACCTTTACCCCCTTGGGCTTCTCCGAAATGGTATCTGGAATCCGTCTGCGTGCCGTCTAATATGGCTGGTGGCTGCATTATTAAAATGTATTTCTGTTGCTGCGCTACTGTCCCCCCAACCCCCAAGCATTTGCAGTAGTAGGGGCTGTGCTGAAAGCAGCAGGCGCTGTGACATGTGCTGAATGCCATTTAAAACTCCCTTGCAACAAGAAAGTTTGCGTTCTAGATATACTTTAAGCTTTAGCTATTCAGATCAGTAAACAATAGGTATTGTCAGCAAAGCAGTGGATGTTAGTCTGGTAAACATCTGAAAAGGAGCTTGTTGACAATAAATAAATAAATCATATATACCTTAAATATTTTTTGATCTTTCATTTTTTTATACCTAAACACAATATAGATAAAATCAATATACATTTCTTTTTCTACCAGAGCTTACTTATTTTATTTTTATTTATCTCTGAAAGGTACATTGACATTAGGTCCTATGCTTATAAGGTACATTGACATTAGGTCCTACGCTTATAATATTATCACCCAAAAACAGTGACTATTAGAATTGAATTGTTTAAACATTTAAATGGATGAAATCTCTGCTGTAAAATCTTTGGCGATCTGGAGCTTTTTATGCCTCGTTAAAATTACTGCGGTGTGTCTCCCGGTATGACAGCTACATTGCTGTAGTTCATGGTTTCATTATCCAATCTCATAAACCTATTTAATTGTCCTGTAGTCAAAGGGGACAATTTATGGAAGTGGAAATAGCTTCTGAACTCATAGCTTTCCATCTTGTTAGGCCATTACTTTGGTAGCTGACTTTTTAAAGCCCCACTATCATAAAACATACTGTATTCTGATAACTAGGGACAAGCGAAATGATAGGGAAGCCCGAAAATTGAGTATGTTGTAGGCACATTGTCAATGTAGTGGAAACTCTTCATTTTGCTCTTTGAGCTGCTAAGCTCAAAATTCACTTAATTTATTTTGATTTTATTTTTGGAGTATGTTTTCTGTATTTAGGGTATTTATTTTTTTAATTTAGTGTTATTTATATGTGTTATTTTCATTTTTGTGCTTATTTATTATTTGCACACTGCTACCGAAAATGTATTTTGAGTCTGCTTCTTTATTTCTGTGGGAAAAAAGGATAAAATTATTTGGCTAATGAGAAGCCAACAGATCCAAGATAGTTAGAAGGATATTCTGTACCCCGTTGGAGCCATTTAAAATCCATTGCGCCCTTAAAAACAAACTCAAACTTACTAAAGGCAAATAGGATGTTCACTTTGCAAGGGAATTTGCACTTTGCAGGTGAAGTTTCCCCTTAGTTTAGTGAATGAGGTGAAGCTCTGCTGAAATTTCACCACATTCACCAAGCGAAGTTAAACGTCCCTTGCAAAGTGCTAATTCCCTTGTAAAATCAACAGTCTATTTGTCTCTAGTAAACCAACCCTGATGACTTCAATGCATATCACCAATAGAATATTTTGTTGAAATCTCTCAAGCAGTTTTATTTTGGTACTAATAGGACCACACCACACCGAGCAGTATTTGGCTTCCACGTTAATTTATTAACAGTGGCGGACATACTGAACAAAGGGCCCATGTGCAAAATAATTTTTAGGCCCTCCCATTCCACTACTATCCAGGTACAAACACTTGTCTCCTATAAAAAAAACAAAAAAACAATACCGGCGCCTCCAACTGAACAGCGGGCCAGCTATAACGATGATGAGGTTCTGATGAAGGGGCGTGCCCCAGAAACGGGTAAACCTTTTGAACTCACAGGGGCAGAGGACGCTGATGCTACACATCTTTTCAGACTCCCTCTGCTAGAGGTTTCGAGTTCCATCGATCGTTATATGCTTTTTTACTACCGACTTTTTGTAAGTACAATTCAAGTTGTGTGTTGTATCAATACATTTCATTTTTACACTATGGAGGCACTCTTTTTCGTTCTTTGTTTCCCAGACTTGTCTCCTATGTATAGCTAGATAGATGCAGATAAAGAGTAGACTTTGCAATACCATAAACTCACTAATGATTTATCATTTGCAGCTGGGGGTACACATTGAACAATTCGTCAATTATAGTGCAAATGGTATCCAGAGGAAATAAGAGGATTCTGTAGGGAGTGAAGGAGGTGCTTGCTGTCTGGCAGCACTTGGATGCTGCAAACCAAAAGCACAGTTAGAGAATCCGAAAAGCTGAAAAAGAGAAAAGCTGCGGCTTTGTTTCAACCCTTTGATTAACATGACTTATACAGAGCTGGATCATTTACAAGACAACTTAGGCAGGAGCATTGGGACCAGTAGATATCCAGGGGACGCAACTACAACCTTCATTCTCCTGCAGTTTATCAGGCGATTTCTACCGCACGACAAATCGCAAAGGCGTGAACAGACTTGAATGCAAATCTCTGTTTTGTGCAATCTAAATCTGCATGATAAATTGCCTAGGTGTAAACCTGGCCTAAGCATTACAGCCTAATAAATTCCTTTTATTCTACTTGTACGGAAGAGGAACCTTTCTTACCATAGGTTCTTCATTTTTCCTCCTTTGGTTCTCTAGCCCTATGGAAGTGTTACCACCCTGGCCTATATTTTCCTTTTTTGTGTTCTATATTATCCACGAGAAGTGAACTATCTCTTGGCCTGGGTGTCTCATGTGTACCGAGAGGTGAAAGTTACTTTTGTTTGGGGAACATGGTTGTTTTCTTCATTGTACCCGACTACAGAGTGAGTTTGTCTTGTTTTGTGTTTTGTTCTTTTTTGCAAATGTTTAATAAAATCTTATTATGTAAAAAAAAAAATTACAAAAAAAAATAAATTCCAGCCTTGACAGTGTTTTTTTGCCTTATTAATTAATAAAGACACAGATCGTTTTTTGTTGAACACCATTTATATTTAGATGTACGTGTCAGGTGGAATTCGGCTACAATTCTCCGGCAGCCGAAGTGAAAATATTTTGACATGCACACACTAATAAGCTTAATACATGACATAAACATCTGCGCTCGGGGAATCTCTTGGTCGTATGTAGCAAAACAATTTTATGTCACACAGTAAAACATTCCATGTATTATATAAGCAAACGCTGGAACAATAGAAATACCTCACTTGTAATAGAAGCCGTATAGAGGATAATCATTCTTCATCCTTTTAAGGGGAAAGGATCAAGGAGCAACTTTTAAAGGGTAAGTCCGCCCAAACAGGAAATATTCATTTTGGCTGGTTGCTCACAGGTTGGATGACCTTTTGGCATTTCATATTTCTTAGGGCAGGGGTAGGCAACTTCAGCCCTCCAGCTGGTGTGGAACTACAAGTCACATGAAGCATTGCTGGTCTTTGATAGCCACAGGCATGATTCCCAGAGGAAGATTTGCAGTTTTACCAAAGTCGGAGGGCCGAAGTTGCCCACCCATATCTTAGGGACTATGAAAGGAAGATCTCTACATCAGGTTCAGTTGATGTGGCCACTAGAAGGCATCTTGTGCTCCCGTATTCTGTGCTACAGAAGGTGCATTCACCTTGAATGTCCACACATGTGAGAGGCTAATTTTCTAATCTTCAGTGTTTTGGCCACATTGTGGGATAATCTCATATGTAAACGCGGCCACACATCTGATTATACAATCTCTGTACAATCGCCTTCAGATTTACGGCTAGTTCTCACCAGCCCCGTTGGGTTGTGTTTGGCAGCATTGCCGAATGCAGTTCCATCACAGTCCCAAATTAAAGTGGTAGTAAACTCAAAATGGTTTAGGTTATTTGATATGCTGATTACATCATTTACAATGCATGCTGCTTCTAGATGTTTAAAAGTTTTGGTTTCCTGCAGAATCAGCTGATCTCCTGAGGACTGGCCCTGATACCCTGTTGTAGGGTGGCTCCTTTCCCATGCAGGGTCCTATGGAGCCACCCTTGTGTGTGCTAGTAAGCTGTGTGTGTGTCCACAAACACACAGGTACAGCAAGACAAGACACTCCCCAGCTCCCTGATCCCCACCCCATCTTTCTCCTCCCTTCTTCTTCTCCAAGCTAGTAGATGGGTATTTGTTGGAGACGATGCTCTCCCTTGTGATCTTTGACTGAACAGGAGATTTAGGGAAGTGGAGCTGAGAGAGTTGGAGCTGTTTGGAAACATGATGAATGTAAGTGTTTGGGCAAAAATGTAAAGAATACTTTGCTGGCCAATGTATATTTGTTTGATTTGGGTTCACTATTGAAAAAAGTCTGAGAATTTAATACTACTTTAAAGACAAGGCATAAAGCCTGGCTTTGGATACAGCCTGTTCACCCCAAGGCATTGAGTTGGTGCACACTGTGATAAAATGATGCAGGCAAACATTTTATCAAAACAGTGCATTAAAGGAGAACTATGAGGTGAGTAGTTAGAGCCGACCTGTGGCAAAGAAGCTGTCACAGGTTGGCTCTATCGATCGGGAAGTGAGCAGAAACATGCCACCAATCCGCTCACTTCCCGATCATCTCCCTGCAGTGAGCGGTGACTGTCAGTCACCGCTCCTCCCAGGGATTCCCCTCTCAGATCCTCCAGTGTTGACTGGCAGAACGGACCGGGGGGGGGCGGGCGGGCACAGCTGGCCTCTAGATTGGCAAAGCCCGCGTGCAATCAGCCAGCTGTGTGGATCTCAACAGTATTGTCGGGATTTGTCCTGGCTGCATCACTCGCCGTATATAGTGAGCAATAGCCTGCTAAATACTGAGCTTTGGGTCTCGGGAGGAGGTTAGTATATGTCCTCCCGTGACCCTCAAGAGAACTATGGGGAAAACACTTACCCCATAGTTCTCTTTTAAAACACACAGCAAAGCACTACAATGCATAGAGTTAAATTAAGTCTAATTTAAACAAAGTTTAAAAAACCATTGCAGGGGCACATGCACAACATAATGCATCCGCTGGAGTGAATGAGCACTTACCAACAACTATGTATTCACAAAAGAGTGAAGAGTTTGGAGAAGGCAGGAGAAGTGAACAATCAAAGACAACATCACTGATCTGGAAAGTGAGCTGAATTGGATAATTTTTCTAAATCAGCTATTTTGTCCTAGATTGTTAACTTCTCCTGCCTTCTCCAAACTCTTCACCCTTTTGTGAATAGCCTTGTATATTTTCATGATGAAAGTGGAACCCCTATACATTTTTTATGAAATCATAAATATGAAAATGAATTCTAGATCAAAAGAGTTGAACAGTTATTATTATTATTATTAATAGTATCTACTACTAATAATAATAATGCTACATATTATTATTTATGTATTCATTTATTTTATTATTATTAATCATCATCAATGTACAGGATTTATATAGCATCAACAGTTTGTGCAGTGCTTCACAAAATAAAGGAAGACAATACAGTTATAATACAGCACCAGACAAGAGGGTTTGGAAGACCCTGCTCGTAAGAGCTTACAATCTAAAAGAATAGTTTGAGAAGAATGCAGTTTTATGAAACTGGGCTGCAGAGATAATTGCATATTCCTTTGAGTTCATTTCCAGCGGTAATGGAGTTTTTTTGCCTGTCACTTCTGATTTGGTTCGAGGGCTTGATGCTAACCATCTTCTCCTCAAACCTTTAGAATGTGTCATGCCATCCAGCTGTAGTGGGGCCATGTGACAGGCCTGAGAGTGACTGCAGCAGGCCTGGGACCACTGAACACAGAGAAGGAGGCACTTAGCTGTTTAGTCTACCAATCAGAATGGTGACAAGAAGTCTAGCATTGGGCTGGGCTGGGAGATGCAGTCTCTCCCATAGTCTGGGAATAAGTCGGGGAGACTGGTACCACTTCATTTCCATCATTAACTCTTTCATACTACAATTCCCCATCCTGATAATTAACCTTTCACATACTTCATAAATCCACCGTTCCGCCAATACTTTATGTGCAAAGACACATGAGATCAGTAAATGTAACCTGTCCCAAAGAAAGGACTGTCTAGGAATGCAACAGCTCATCAGTTAAATAGTTCTATGGTTAGTGTCCAGAATAAAGCTACATGTTAAAGGAGTTGTAAAGTCCCAGCATATCCTATCCTGTTATAACATCAGCATTGCAATAGGAACACATACTAGAGTTGTGTTTCATAATGCAATCAAAGCTTACTTGAAAAAATCCCTTTTATATAGTCAGAGCTGCTTTCTCTCTGCCCATCACTTTCTACAATTTCCTGAATTCTCAGTGTGCTTTGCTTCTCATTCCCTGCTGTTTGATGTGATGCAATCTCCATTGCTCAAGACCACATATCCCATCATGCATCGCTACCAGCAGGCAATGAAAATGTCGCATTGTTCAGATGTTGAGTTGTAGTTCAGGAGGCAGACTCTGTGAATGGTGACAAAAGGAAGTGTGTATTCAGTGAAATTGTGTCAGTGCATTGAGGAAGTCCATCCTATGGGCATCTTCAATGAGTTAGTTTACAAACTTCTACATCGATATAGTTATTAGGAGTGGGATAGAACTTATGGAAATTCAATATAAAAATACAGATTTTTAGTTTATGACCATTGATACCCTTTAAAGAGGAACATTAAGGGGTCTATTTACTAAGCTGCCGAAGGGTCTAGCCGCAGCTTCGGCTGATCCTTCGGCTAGCTTCGGCCCCAGGACCCCTTCGGTTCAGTAGAACCGAAGGGCTGCTGTACCGGCTATTCACTATAGCCTGTACAGCTCCCGAAGTCGGCCGAGCGGCTCAGTTGAGCCGGAGGCATATGCTTCGGCTCGACTGAGCTGAGGTGAAAGCCGAAGCTGGCCAAACGGTCAGCCATTGGCCGGCCGACAGCCTGCTACTGACTGCTGGGCGGAGCCAGCCGTCATTTCACAGCTGGCTCTGGCCACTTGCACAGACAGATCAGCGCCCTGGTTACCTGCTAACCAGGGACACTTATCTCCAGCTAACCAGGGACACTGATCTTCAGACAGCCCAACTCTCCCGGACGCTCCGGGAGTGTCCCGCTATTAGATAGCGGCTCCCGGCCGCCCTGGAGAGAAACACTTTCTCCCAGAAAGGTTTACTCTGCTCGATCGAGCAGAGTAAACCTTTCCCTGCTCAGTTTCATTTTTTATTTTTCTTCTGACATCGGAGCCGTTGGCTGCCGTTAGAATAAAAAAATAAAGAATCACCATAGGAATGCGTTGATGAATGGCTGATTTCAGCCGATATACTGCTGAAATCAGCCGTACAATCCTGAGGTGAATAGCTGAACAGCGTTCGGCTCACTTCACTTCGGGTCGTTTATTCACTTGGCTGCCTACGGCAGCTTAGTGAATAGACCCCTATGTGAACGGTTTATGAATCACCCCCTTAAGGGGTTATTAAACCCTTGCGTGTTTTTTAAAAAGGTTAATACTTACCTGTGATTTTGCCATGCGCTCCCGTCCTAACATCTGAAGAGTATCGGGCAGCCGCAAAGGATCTTGGAGCGGGCGCATGCGCAGTTCAGATGTTCGGCCGGGAGACGTGGGGATTTGACTTTAATGTAATTTTAAGCTGGTCATAGTCCTATAGATTGTCTGCAGATTTTCTATGGTGCAACAGATTCCTCCATCTACGCTAAACTGTGTGTATGGAGGAATCGCCCACTGGGCCAAGCTTCAGTATCATGCTAGTCGGCTCCACTGGCTCTCAAAATACCTGAACAATGCCTGCATCCAATCAGATTGTTCAGGTATTTTGACAGCCAGCGGGGCCGACTAGCAAGATACTGAAGCTTGGCCCAGTGGGAGATTCCTCCATACACACAGTATAGCGTAGATGGAGGAATCTGTTGCATTTTTCCATCTGACCATAGAAAATCTGCAGATAATCTATAGGTGTATGGCCAGCTTTAGTGTCGTCCTGGTATGATTATACCTCCAGCATCTACCAAAAGCTAAAATATAGTTGTTTAAAAAAAAAAAACTTGTTTCTCTTGTTCTATGACTTTATAAATACATGGGGTATACCAAAAAGGTTGACCTTTGCTTGTCGTGTTATTTCAGTGCGCATTAACCAGACAGAGTCTGATAACAAATTACTTCCTGCAGTCTTTAATGGCATAGAATATCCATAATGTTCTTGGTAGTCAGGGAGTCGACGACCAGCTGGGAGTGATTTGGGTATAAAAGGGCTTGTTTCTGCTGGCACATCCATAAATATGAACATTCAGTTTGTCAGAGCGTTCATGTTTAGTGTATGTGAAGGAGAGAGGGTTGATGCATGCAGACATGGCGCTGGCTCACCAAGGGAAAACCATCCCAATCAGACTGCTATTAACCTCAACTGCTGCATAGTGGCTTGTAGACATAACATTGTTGATGATCCAGTAGTTCGGGGGGGGGGGGGCAAACTCCAGCTATCCAGCTGTGATAACACTACAAATCCCAGCATGCATCTGTCTCTGGGAGTCATGCCTGTGGCTGTGAGAATCTTGCAACGCCTCATGGGATTTGTAGTTCCACAATAGCTGGAGGGCCGGAGTTTGGCCACCACTGTAGTAATTTCAAGTTATGGCACTTACTCATAACACTAGGCACTCTGATACTAAATGCTCGATGGATAGGACCAGTTTCAATAAACATCCAGGGTGTCTAGTCACCGAGCTTCCAGCACTGTGCCGCTTTTATTGGATAAACCAGAAAGCTCCAAAACCGCTGAAATTCTACTGCTGAAATAGCAAGATGGGTATAAAACGTTTATGGGTATCTATGATCATAAACTAAAAATAAATATGTATTTCTATATTGGATTTCAATCATTTATATCCCACTCCTAATAACCATATCCATCTGTCCATCTCGAGGTTTGTAAACTTATTTATTAAGCATGTCCATAGGATGAACAATTTCACTCAACCCTGTGTCACAACTCTCACGGAGCCGGCCTTCTGAACTACAACCCCATGTCTGAACATGTGACATTATCAGTACTTGCTGGTGTCACCACTCTCACAGAGCCTGCCTTCAGGAACTATAACTAAATGTCTGAACAACGTAACATTACGAATGCTTGCTGGAAGCAATGCATGATGGGATATGTAGTTTTGAGAAATTGAGATTGCTTCTCATCAAGCAGCAGTGAAAGAGATGTAAAGCACATTGGGAATCCAGGAAGTTGATGAAAGTGATGGGCAGACAGAAGGCACCACTCACTATATAAAAGGGATTTTTTCTAGTAAGCTTTGATTGCATTATCAAACACAACTCTAGTAAGTATTCCTATTACAATGTTGATGTCATAACAGGAGAGGATATGCTGGGACTTTACAACTCCTTTAAAGAGATTTCCAGATGTTTCACACACCTACAGTATATATGGTGTATCACAGTATGCTCCTACAGGTTGTTTTTTTGTTAGGATTTCCTTTATCTTGCTTTATCTTGGAAGTCTGTAAGGGCTTTTTTACACTTTGACGTTGTGCTAATGCATGTAACATGTAACTGCATTGCGGTGCCATTCATTTTCAATGTCACCCTAATGCTCTTGATCGTGTTGCAGCGTGCAATGCACGTTACCGCGTGACATAACACATGTTAACGTACCGCAGCAGTACATGGATCCCTACTGTTTTAAATGCTATTTTTGGAGCCACAGGAACCCAAAAGGAAATACAGGAACATTCTCCAGCCTTTGTTTGCCAGCATTTGCTGCATACTGTATTTACTCGCAAAATTCACTATAGCAAATGTTCAGATAGGCAGTCTGTAGTGTGTGCATCTCCATTCTTCTCCTTTGCTGCTGGTGAGAAGGGACACTGAAGAGGAGACCTATGGAGGAGGTCCTATGGCAGGACTGATGGGAAGATGCAGGTGTTAGGCTGGGTTCACACTTAGGCATACGGAATATGCCCGTTTGCCGCGAATTTCGTGCCGCACGTTTTTACCGCAATTTGCGGTAAAAGAAACGCACGACAAACGCGCGTCTACGAGGGCTATCCGGCTGTATCCTAATGGATACGCGCAGCAAATACGCCCCAAAGAAGCTCCTGTAATTCTTTGGGCATAGGGCGTTTTTCAGCGCGTTCCTATGCGCTGTAAAACGCCCAGGTGGGAACCATGCCCATAGGCAATTATTGGTTTTCACATGTTGAGCGTTTTACAGCGCGTAGGAACACGTTGTAAAACGCCCAGGTGTGAACCAGGCCTTACATACATATGTCACTGTTGCTCAAATCATAGTTGAGGCAGGTGAACATTATAACCTAACTCCAGTCAGATTTTTTAAAATAGTACTTAAAGTGACATTAAAGCCAAAAAAAAATTCCCCTCCCCCCCATGTAAATGTTAGCACTTACCTCAAATGATGTCTCTTATTCTGATCTTCCTCTTCTTTCCCCATGTTTTCATGTGTCCCTCCAGCGGTGTGACGTCACTCCGATCCAGCGCTGACTGCTCTGTCTCTCCGATCCAGCGGTGTCTGCAGGCGGGTGCACGCGTCCATAGACTTACCTTGCGTCTCTGCTCTTCTCCCAGCCGAGAATCGGAACTGCGCATGCGCCCGCCCCAAGATCCTTTGCGTCCGTACGATCACTTCCTGATTCTCGGCGCGGGATCGAGCAGCGATAGCGAGGTAAGTTTAAAACCAGTACAAGCGTTTTTTTTGGTTTTTTTTAAACTTCTTGCCTATATCTACTGCTTGCTAGCAGTAGATGTAGGCAAAAAAAATGGAGGGTTTAGAACCCCTTTAAAGGAGAATTATGAGGCGAGTCACAGGTCCGCTCAGTAGATTGGGAAGTGAGCGAACACATACTGTCGCTTGCTCACTTCTCGATCTATCCCTGCACAGAGCGGTGACTGTCACTCACAGCTCCCCACAGCTCCTCCCCTGTCCGATCCTCCAGCGCTGATTGGCAGAACGGACGGGGAGGGGCAGACACAGCTGGCTCTGCCTCTGGATAGGCAGAGCCAGCTGTCAATCCCGCAGCTGGGTGGATCCAGACAGTATTGTCGGGATCCGTCCCGGCTGCGGCGTCCCAGTATACCGTGAGCTGTAGCTCGCGGTATACTGAGCTTTGGGTCACAGGAGAACGCTAGTTTGTGTTCTCCCGTGACCCTAAGGAGAACTATGGGGAAAAGCCCTGAACCCATAGTTCTCCTTTAAGGCTATTTGTTTTTTAACTCAATGCCTTCTCTGCATCAACGTAAAACAAAATGCCCCGGTACCTATGGTCCGTTTCCACCGCCGCTGGCTCCCAGATGATTGCGCTACTTTCCTGAAGTTCCAGGTTGTAGAGGAGGGATCCCATAGCAAATAAAGGCAGCGCAGCGATAGGCTACTGCACCTATTTGTCAAATTACTGTGAGGAGGCGGGGACATGGGCGGGGCTTACCGAGCACTGTGTGAGTTAGTGGACGCACACAGCTTGTTTCAGTTCCTGGCTGGATGCGCGCACGCACGGGTGACTCTGCTGCAACCGGCTAGGCAAAGGAGACACTGGTAAACAGGAGGGGAGGGGCCGCAGTATATGACCCACAGAAATTAAATGGGGGTAGTTTTAATTTAAAAAAGTAAAGTTAAAAAAATCACTTTAAGTTTGAAATAAAATGTGGAAACGTTAAAACCTCTATTTGCGTTTTATTTGCTGTGTGTGACACCATTTGGGAGATTTCCCTTTGCAGTGCTTCAGTGACACTCCTGTAACATCAGGAAGGAGGGTCACTGGAACAGGAAGTAGAGATGCTGCCCACTGCATGATTTCCACCAATCAGCTTTTACTTTTTTTCACTAGCCGATGTGACAAGGAATCTGATTGGTTCTTGTGTTATTACAGCAGCACTTCTGCTCCAGTTTGCAGACATAAACCACATTTTGGAAAAGAAAACTGCAGTCTGCCATGTACTAGGAATTGCTTTTATTTATTTATTTATTATTGGTATCTATATAGCGCCAACAATTTGTATGCAGTGCTTTACACAGTCTCTGCCCTCAAGGAGCCTACAATCTAAGTTCCCTATATCACATGCATACATACGAGGGCCAATTTAGACAGGAGACAACCTACCAGCATGTCTTTGGAGTGCAGGAGGAAAGTAGAGTACCCGGGGGAAACCCACGCAAGCACAGGTAGAACATGACCCGGCTGGGGACCACCCAGTGCTTACAAGGCAGAAACACTAACCACTATGCCACTGTGCTTGCTGCTTTTTTGAGTGACAAACAAAATAAGTTGATAAAAATCCAGAAATACATTTTAACTTTGTCACCAGCGATGATACACCAATGCCAGGACTCACATATCTAAAGTCACAATCTGTAGAAGAGAGGGACATTAATCCAGCATGGTGTACCTTATCCAATATTCAAAAGAAAAGCCAGATTAGGCTGTCTCCAAAGTGGGACCCTTATCTATGGAATGGCAGGGGGCTGCAATCAAAGTGCTCTGTTAGGCCAAGAGAGATTAACCCTGGGATACAGAGTGCACTTCTCAGCTGGGCCCCACTTAACACAACAGACGTCATCCATTATACACTAACTGTATCAGGGCACCTAAATTATTGTATATACAAGCACTGTGTGTTTATACACCGCCGAGGTGGGCAGCATGTTGGGAAATGTATGTGATTGATCAACAATCATTCCTTCTTCCATTATCACATATACAGTGCATCAAAATAATGAGGAGAAATAGTAGGGTTCATGCAGTCCTTTAAGCCCAGCTCTAGAAATTTCTCCCCACACCCCCTCATTGAAGCGCCTTTTTTCACAAGACTGTTCAGTGTTCTGACCAGTCTCATAACATCAGGGAATTTCTCCTCCTCTTGCTTGGCATTGGTGGTGGGTAGTCCTTACGGCTACGCACAATGACACTCATGTAATGATATGTACGCACTGTACTGTGCATCTATACTGTGAACCCATGATTACACATCCCCAGGGGTGTGACAATGACAGCCCATGCTCACAGGAAATGGGTTTGTTGATGCTGGGTGTCATTCAACCAGGTAGAGGAGACACATCTAGTAGACAAGATGGAGAGCAGCACTGGAGAGAAGGTGGGTATTCCAGCGAAAACTATTTTTCTTTTAACCAGTGCTGGGCAACTGATTTTTTTTTTACAGTTGAGTTTTATGCTTTTCTCTCTGCATGCCTATAAGTAGAGGTAATCATTGCATGGCCCAGCAGATTGGCAGTTTTTTCAGATGATCAGTTGTCAATGGGACCTGTGCAAACACCACAAGATTGAGCAATCTCAGGAAGAGAAATGATTAGCTGAGTTGGCTTTTAACAGGCAATTGCAATTGCCTTTTAGGAATACTGTATATAAAGTGCATCAAAATGAATGATCAATGTGCAAGATTATGTAAAAGTCATTAAAAAAAACAAAAAACAGCCACTTAATGGTCAGATCCTCTGACCACCACCTCATGTCAAATGGCATCTTTAGGTTGCCTATTGATAAGCAGATCTCTTATCGAGTAGAATAGGTAGTTAGCAATCTGCCCAACCAATCATCATTCATTAAGCTCATTAATAATTCTTTGACAGGTGCATTTGACCTGCAGTTGACCTGCATTTGCCCTACTTTAAGTAGGTTTTATATTCCCGAAGACTTGTATGAGAATGCTAAATTTGATGTGAACAGAAGCCCATCATGCTTGCCCTTACACTTGCTGGCTTGACAGACAACTGCATCTTCTGATTGGATCAAGAGACATGTGACTGTAATACAAAAGCTATGATGAATGAATTCCTTTTCTAGTGGGAGACCGGGGAGATGAACTATTAATGGTCACAAAGATTTCTTCTCATGTTGGTAATCTACACAAGCAATAAAAAGCACGTCTGACTCTATTGGAAGTCTGCCATTGCTTAGGGTGACCCTAGAGAGTGGTTGGATGTGCTCAGAAGAGCTGACTGCCTTTAGGATAGCAAGACTTCCAAGCATGCTGAATGATTCATAAATATGTAAGGTGGGCTTTGCTAATGTCGGTGAGGAAAGTGGGGAGATAAGAGTCACATGCAGTTGCTGGCAGCAATTCCTGGAGGAGAAAAAAAATGATTAGAGCAGGTTTGTCTGATCATTGTTCTCCCAGAAAGTTCTTGGACTTTGGGCATCTTTCTGCCTTCATGGACATGAGATGCCACCCTATGTATATTGGCTGGTTTGCATTGCTTGACTCCCCAGGTGCATCCATATTTGCACAGAAGGCACTTATAGCCTTACTGTTATCTCAGGACAATGATAACTTATTACCACATTTATCTATATCCAGCCTACAGCTTCTTCCTCTGTTGGAGGTGGCCCAACAAAGAGCCAGATTACCCCGTAATGAAACCAGTGTGATTGAGTTAGGTCTAGTTTCATGGTAACCAATTTGTTCATCTGTGAGGATATCCATAGACATTAGAGGACTGTTGGAAGTACAAGAACAATCTAATTGCTCTTGGGTTGTCCTCTTTTTATTTTGCTATCGAGTATGTAGGGGAGACATTCTCTTACACCCCCAGGTTTGACTTATCCTTGGGTGATTATCCTTGCTGATTGTTCCAACAGAACCAGTTAGTTATTTCCTGCAAGGTATGTTAGCCAGGAGTGAATGTCTGCCTGTTCCCATAGACATAAGAAGGTTACTCATTCCTGGTGAAAACAGTAGTATTGGATAACCATCATCTCACGTACATTAAAGCTAACTATGGGAGAGATGAAAGCAAAGTACTGTTATCCAGAAGGTTGAAGATGCAATTTCCCTCTAGACCACTTTGGTTTTTACAAAAGAATAACAGGGTCTTCTTCAGTGTTGAATACTGTGGATCACTGTATATTGCTGCTTAAAAAGACTGTCACTGGCCCAGAAGACTGTCACTGGCCCAGCTTATAATGTTTTCTTATTTTTATTTTTTTATTATATTTTAGTTTTAACACTTTTTTTCACTTTACAAGCCTTGGGAAGACTAGTTTTTTTAATGGAAGTAATCGCAGTGGGTCAACAGCACACACAAAGTACAGTTTCAATATTTAATTGATATGTTTATCATAGAATGTCATGTCATTAGATGCTCTGATGACATGACGTGACATTCTTCAATAAATATATCAACGAAATATTGAAACTGTACTTTCTGTGTGCTGGTGACTCACTGCGATTACTTTGAGTTTTGCACTGCGCCATCTGTGCAATCACCATGAGCACCACTTATATTGTGAGGTTGTAAAACTGTAAGGAGTGCAGGTGGCTCTTGGAAATAGTTTTTTATGGATACAATAGTTTTTTATGGGTACATCAGGGGTCTATTAAACCCCTGATGTCTTTCCTGCCCTTTGCCCCAGACGATCAAACGCAGGCTGTGCTCAATATACTTTCCACCTGGCTTTGCATCCGGAATTTTGCAGCTCAGACCTGAGCACTTCTGAGTTCACCCTCTGCAGAGGACATTGGGGAATGACTGTTCCTCCGTATCATCTGATCCACCATCCTGGTTTATATTTTGGGGTCCCAGGCTCCCAGGAGGAGAGGGAGAGCTTAAGAACTATGTATGGGTGCACCTTGTGAGTCCCATAAAAGCAATTGGGCAGTTCTGAAGCCACCCATATCACTTTTGTTAAATGGTTCTGAACAAGCTCTGAAATGTTGCCTTTTACCTCACTATCTTTCTAGATGGCAATGGAAGCGGTGAATCTCCCCAATGGGGATACAGAGAGCAATACAAACTTGACAGGGGGTCTAACCCTTCCCACTCTAATCTAAAAAAAAAAAAAGTTTTGCCTAGAGACACACACTTGATAAGACCCATGCTATATTTCTCCAGCCAAATCCGGGTCATTTGGGAGATTTGCCATATTTTCTCTGTATAGCTTTTTATGGAGGAATAATTATGATATAAGCTGTCTAGGAATTGTATAAATAAGTTATTTTGCTCCTCAGTTTACCAAATCAGAGGCCTATAGCAGAGGATTAGGACCACGTGTGAGGAATTATATACAGAACACTCACTGAAACCATTTGGCACACTTTCCTCGGCACATCTGTGGAAGTTTATCTCCCTCTAAAAGGTTACACTGTAATTTTTAAGGAGAATGTATCAAAACCTAACATCATTAAAACGCCTTTAAATTTAACCAAGAACCTCAGCGCCGCTGCCTGGGGTGACTTCATGTACCTGGATTTTTTATTTTCTCTTCAGATCGGCGTTCAAAAAGCCTGACACAATAAACACATGTCCAATAATTCTCCTCCACGAGTTTAAATCTTTCCTGGACAGGAGGACCTTCTTATTGCCTATAGTGGCTGGAGTATAAGAACAGTATTTAAACAGACTTGTTACACGTGAAGAAAGATATCTCTATTTTAATTTAGAATGAAGCAAGGTTAAAATAATTTTTACTTTTTAACTTTCGTGTTACTACTGCCAAGTAATCTGCAGTGGAAAAAAAGACTTTTTGGCTCCACCTGTTAATATCTCCAGAGCGGAAAGCTGCATGGAGGCAGAAGCTATTTACAGCACTCTATGTCAGGATGAGGTAGATAATTACTTAAATCGGCCATACTCGTGCTTCACTTTGTAACCGCAGCACTTGCTGTAGCTACCACAGCAGTAATTGTGATTGATGGGAAGAAAGAGAAACTTAAGCTAAACTTTAGGCAAAGAGCTATATATTTTATTTTATTGAACAGTATGGGAGCTATTTTGCCTGGGAAAGGCATTCAAATTCTATCCATTCATTCTTGAGCTAGACCAGGGGCGGACTGACAACACATGGGCCCCTGGGCAATACAAATTATGGGGCCTCCATGTGCTCCACCCATATACAAGCCCCACCACAAGCCCCACCTGCATAAACATTCTTGTGTTACAGAAATTATTTCTCCATACTATTTTCAAAATAACAGGTCTGTTCACTAAAAGGTGAATTGTCGGGGAATTGGTAGGAAACTTTCAAAATCTAGACCAATATAGGCAATTTGGAAAGTAAGCTAAATGGCAGAATGTACAGCAGACCTTAGACCAGCATCAATGCACGGTAGACCTCAGACCATCACCAATACACAGCAGACCTCAGACCAAAACCAATACACAGCAGACCTCAGACCAGAACCAATACACGGCAGACCTCAGACCAGAACCAATACACTGCAGACCTCAGACCAGAACCAATACACGGCAGAATTCAAACCAGAACCAAAAATTATTTTCTGTACTAAGAATGTTCCTTTTTCACACCATTTATATAAAACAAACGTTCATTGAATGGCTCTACAAATCGTTTATAAATCCACCCCTTTCTGATAGATAGATAGATTTCATATCTCTGCACGCCAGCTCTTTACATTCCGCTGTGGTGCGGTAATCTCCGGTGCCATCCAGTGCAATGCATAAAAAATGCTGTATCTCTGCATTTTACTGCAGCTCTCCGCACCACGCAACACATCACACCTGCATTGTGGTGAGACAGGGGCACATTAAAACAATTGTTTTCTATGTGCCCTTGTAGTGACTGGCATTGGTCCAATGCAGAAAAACGCCAGTGAACAGGCCCTTAGTGGAACTGCCCTAAAGTAACCCATTGGGACCATAGAGACCTAACATGAAGCCCAAAGTTCTTCTTTAAACAGATACAAATGCTTTCATTAGTATATTCAACAGACCAAAAGTGAGCAAAGAGTTTATAGAGTTTTCATACACTTTAATAGCATTTATTGCATGTGGCCGGTTTATTTGCATCCTTGGGGCTTCGTATCAGATCTCTATAGTGCCTATGGGTTACTTTAGAGTAGTGCCCGGATTTGTTCTTTAATAAACACAGAAAAATATGTATTGATCCTGCCAGAAATGCAGGAAACTTGTAACTTCCTGTGCACTGTGCCGCGTTAATAAACAGTGTTATCAGCTTTTCCAGTTCTATCTGTTGATTCCAGAAAACCCCACCATGCTGTGAAGATGAGGAGAGGGTGATGTGTTCTGTAGTCTTCTCCTGATGTGTCAACACTGCTTTTCCTTAGATACAGTACAGTGAGTGAGTGCTGTCACTCCAGGACAGGAAGAGTGTTACTAACAGGATCACCAGAACAAAATAAAAGGAAATGAACCTAAAAAAATAAAAAACCGCCCCCATATCTCAGGACTGGAAAGTTGCAATATACAGTGTTTTTCAGTTTAACTGTTCTCGGGTTCAGATACTCTTTAAAGAAGAACTCCGGGCAGAAAGTAACACTCATCTTGGTGTGGCTAGGCGGGCTAGTTCACACCAAGCGCGGAGCAGATCCAGAGCAGAGCAGGTGCAGTCCGGATCAAAACTGTGTCCAATGTATTCCTATGGTAGTTTGAGCTTCAGTTCACATCGCACCGTGCAGATCCAGAGCAGATCCAGAGCAGGTAAAAAAACTGCAGCAGGCCCTATTTTACCTGCTCTGGCTCTGCTCTGGAACGCATCAAAAACGCATGCAGATGGCTGGAAGGAGCTGAAAGCCCATTTTAAACTTTCAAAAAAAAATGTTTACCAAAAAGAGCCCTGAACGCATTAAAAACGCTCAAAACGCGTCAAAAATTCGTCAAAAACGCGTCTAAAAGACTAGCGTGCGTGTGCAGAAACCTGACCGGATCTGCTCTGCATTTGGTGTGAACAAGGAGCATCTCTTCCCCTCCACTGCATCGGTCTGGGAATCCTCGAGTCATCACCTTCAATACAGTATATAGGACATGAGGACGTAGAGGGACATACCATCGCTGCAGCAGAGGGGGAGACAGGCTGGGGAAGCGTTCCCAGCTCCAAGGATCAGGGGATTATAACTTGACACGTTAACCTTTGCAGTGCGGGGGTAGTCCCACTAAGAAGGCCACATTTTAATCCAAAAAAACTGATTGACTAATGTATAAAACATAGCTGGATTAGAAACCCTCTTAACTAGGGATGCACTGAAATGAACATTTTAGACCAAAATCGAAATTTTATTTTTCAAAATTTTAGGCCAAAATCGAAAATCACTTTTTTTCCAACCTTTTCAAAAAAATTTAATTAAGTTATTTTTACTACTTTATTTTATTACTTTATTTTATTACTTTCCTTTACTCCTGATATTTCTCTTTAAAAAAAGAAAAAGAGATTGTGGACACAGAGTCCCCAATCTCTTTTTCTGCAGCCCCTGTTATGAATGAACAGGAAGCCTCTGTACTGAGTTCTCCTGTCCATTCATAAAGTGACCATATAGTATCAGTTACTATGTCCACAATCATGAATGAACAGGAAGTGATGTAGAATGTCCTCAGTTATTTACAAACACCGGTGTAATCAGAACTGATCACACTGATGTTTGAGCAGTACATGGCAGTATTAGCAAATATTTCACATACTGTATTTGCTGGTCCTCCCTGCTCTCCACTCTGAACCGTTCCACTCCTCCCGAAACTCTCCTCCCTTCTGCTGACACTGTCAGTCCTGACAGCTTCTCTCCTACCTGCTGGGTGCCAGCAGCAGGATCGGCTCTGTGTCCCCTCCGATCCCAGCTGCCTCTGCCGATAAAGGCGGGGGGAGAGCAGCGGGGATCGAAGGGGGCACAGACCAAAGATTGCAGCCAGGTCCCAGGAGTGTGGAGAGAAGCTGGAGATGCACTGCATTTTCTGCCTTTTTTTTTACTATCGGCAATTTGCTCATAGTACCATTTTCAGACAAAATGTTATGGTGGCCAAAATTTTGGTGCATCCCTACTCTTAGCACATGGACAGGTGGGGATGCAAGGTTGTATAGTAAGGGGTCCAGAGGGGGCCTCAGGCTATATGTGGGGTTGCAAGGTTGTTGTAGTAGGGGTCCAGAGGGGGTCTCAGGCTACATGTGGGGTGGCAAGTTTGGTGGAGTAAGGGGTCCAGATGGGGCCTCAGGCTACATGTGGGGTTTCAAGGTTGGTGCAGTAAAAGGCCCAAAGGGGGACTCAGGCTACATGTGGTGCTGCAAAGTTGGTGTAGTAAGTGGTCCAGAGAGGGACTCAGTCCAATTGTGAGGTTGCAAGGATAGTGTAGTAAGTGGTCCAGAGGGGAACTCAGGCTACATGTGTGGTTGCAAGGTTGGTGTAGTAAGGGGTCCAGAGGGGGACTAAGGCTACATATTGGGCTGCAAGGTTGTTGTTGTAATAAGGGGTCCAATGGGGGACTCAGGCTACATGTGGGGCTCCAAGGTTGGTTTAGTAAGGGGTGAAGAGGGGGACTCAGGCTACTTGTGCGGCTGCAAGGTTGTTGTATTAGGGGTTCAGAGGGGAACTCAGGCTACTTGTGGGGCTGCAAGGTTGTTGCATTAGGGGTTCAGAGGGGAACTCAGGCTACATGTGGGGTTACAAGGTTGATGTAGCAAGGGGTTCAAAGGGGGACTCAGCCGTCATGTGGAACTGCAAGGTTGGTGTAGTAAGGGGTTCAGTGGGGGACTCAGGCGACACGTGGGGTTACAAGGTTTGTTTAGTAAGGGGTCCAGAGGGGGACTCAGGCTACATGTGGGGCTGCAAAGTTGTTGCAATAAGGGGCCCAAAGGGGGACTAAGGCTACATGTGGGGCTGCAAGGTTGGTGTAGTAAGGGGTTCAGAGGGGGACCCAGGCTACATGTGGGGTTACAAGGTTGGTTTAGCGAGTAGTCATTTTTTACCACCACAACATGAACTGGCTTCATAGAAAATAGTTTTGTTTCATGTGTTCTTGCGGTTTCCTGTGATAAGTTCATGCATTAGTATGCAGGAAACTGCAGAATTGTAAACATAGATCCGATGGAGAATTCCAAAGTTTGCCAGACCAATGGGGAAGCATGGACAAAAACCAATGGGGATGTGCACAGGACAGTAAATCATATCAACCAATCGGAAATCATTATCCCTAGTCTGACTACAGTTTATTTATTGTTGCTATTAGAACTTCTTCTCTGCTCCCTTCACGGCATCAAAATCCCTGAATTCACAGCTATGTGAGATGCAAAGTAAAATATTGGAAGGAACGAAAGCTTTTTTTTCCTCATTTCAGGGAAGTCAGACAGTGTAATGTGCCATGCAAAGTCCCCCCAGAACACAATGAAATGATTTTCCATCTTTACCTAGGTCAAAAGTGAGGGCAAGTTCATTCCCTTCTGCTTTCTCTCCATCTATCTCTCACAGGACCAAGTTCAAAGTACAAAGAAGCGAAAGGTTCTCAGAGAAATGCGCGTTGTTTGTGCGTTGGCGACATTCTTCCACGACCACCATGACAGTTCTGAAATTTAACAGCCACATGGACGTCCCTAAAGTATTAAACTGTCTAAGAGAAAAAGTTTTTGTGATGCCCACAGCAGCCAAAACTAGGAAACGCAGCATGTGATAGGTTACTACTGGCAACAAAAACTGTTATTCAGACATTTTATAAGGGGTAACTAAATACCACAAATGGACCCTGATGTATAAATTATGCTTGGGTTCTCTTTAAACACGATCAGGTGAATTCAATATCGCATGTGTGCCAGAATTCTAGGGTTAATGCAGCCTAAAGCTGGCCTTACACCTTGCGATTATCGTTTAATTACTTTTGTGCCCTCATTGAACCATCGTTCAATTTCTGCTCAAATATCCCATCATGCAAAGACCAATGTCGCTTTTGATTATCGTTCGTTAGCAATCAGGGGCACCATAGCAAAATTTTGTATGGGGCCCCGTGATTTCTAGTTATACCCCTTGCAGAGCCCACTCGAGATCCCACCTGAGGGTGAACCTGCAGAGCCCACCATAGAGTATGCAGTGGGCTCTGCAGGGTCACCCTCAGGTGGGCTGGTCGCACTCCTTACCTGTCCGCCTCCTCTTCGTCCACAGTCGCTGATGGGCCCCGCCTCCTCCTCCGTCGCCGGGCACGCCTCCTTCTTTGTCACCGGGCCCGCCTCCTCCCCTGCTGCCGACCACAGGGCCCGCATAGTCCTCCACTGCCAGGTCCAGCCTGCTCCACTGCCGCTGCTGGCTATCATTGACTCTGTGGAGAGGAAAGCGCTGCTGCACAGCCACTGTTAGCAATACTAACTGACCGAATTTCGGTGATCGACAGAACGAATTTTCGATTGCACATGTGCAGTGTTTATGTTGCGATTGTTTTCGTCCAAAAACGCCACTAATCCATCAATTTTCGTCTGATTTGGAAAAAGTTTTCCAGCCTGACCGATCGAGGAAATTCGGCCAGTTGTACAATAATTGTGATCGCTCACTTCCCATCAACTGGCCAATGATCATACGAAAACCCGATCGAGTTCTATTACCAAATGATAACCCCACGGTGTATGGGCACCTTAAGAATTGCCTGCGCCAAATTCTAAAGCCTAAAGCTGCCAGACTGGTGCAAGAGCGAGTCAGGTTCAGGCACATGTCTGGAGGACTATAAGCAACAGCACAGCCTTGCTTGGGTTGCCACCTTTTCTTCCATCAAAACCCGAAACCCGAACACTCTAGCAGCGCAAGGAAATATTGTTGCGGCTTATTCATATGTAAATATCACAGTCGCGACTATTTTCAGTGAGGGGCCAGTAGTCCCAATCTTAATTTTGGTTGCCCTGTCTGCCTGACATCTTTTGCCATGAAACCCGGACGCAGCATTCAAAACCCGGATTGTCCGGGTGAATCCTGGACAGGGGGCAACCCTAAGCCTTGCATGCCTAGAGAACCAGGGACTGGACTATCTGAGATGAGCGCTTAATAACGAAGGGAGCACGAGGAAGAAGGACGCCGAGATTTGTTTGGCACTAAACAGCTTAGAATGTAGATGTCACCAGCACGACAGAAGCTCGTAAGTCTGTGCAAATCCATTTATTGATAGATGTCACCCAGAATAACAAACGCTTTCGGGGCCACCCAGGGTCCCCTTCATCAGGCTCAACCTATTCAGAGGTTTTTAGCGCTATACAGTTTCTTTAAAAATTCTAAAACACGTTGGGCCATTTTCTGGAACTTTACTGACTGCGCCAAATTCAAGTAGTTCTTAATTCCGCCATATTTAATTCTGGCGGTGTGCCTGCAACATATTCAATAAATAAACTCTGGCGGTTCAATAATAATAAAAATAATGCAAGGTAAGACCAAGTACATTTGGTGTAGCTAGTCTGTTGAAGATTCCTATTGTATATGTCTGTCGCAGTATGGGACCCATACCTCAGGTGCAATATTCCTTGAAAATGGGAATCCAACAGAAATCTGTCTCACACACATATGGGACACTCTGAACAGAGATGTGACACATCTACAGTATGTAAGTTATCAGTGTGAAAATATCTGTCCCAAAGTTTGTCTCGCTTGCCAGCACCAGTTTCATAGGTTTGCGCCAAGTTCATGAATGCCATTCAGCTTTGTACATGCATTTGGCACAAATAACAACACTATTCCTCTAACCCATAGAAGCTTTTCTTATGTATTTCAACCACACTCTTTTTGACTTCCCCTGAATATGGCCAAAGTTTGAGGACACCTAAACATCACACCTATATGGGCTTGTTGGAAATCCCATTCTAAAACTATAAGCACTATCATGGAGTTGGCCCCTTTATGGATATATAAGCCTCCATTCTTCTGGGAAGGCTCACCACAAGATTTGTCTTTGGGAATGTGTGCCCCTTCAGCCAAACAAAATTTTTGAGGTTAGGAACTAATGTGGGATGAGGAAACCTGACTTGGAAATGGCATTCAAATTCATCCTACGTAGTATCCTTTTAGATTGTAAGCCCTCAGGGGCAGGGTCCTCCTTACCATCTTGTCTTGAATTGTATTGTGATTGTAATGTCTTCCTTATATTGTAAAGCGCTGCGCAAACTGTTGGCACTATATAAATCCTATATAATAATAAAGATCTTCTGACCAGATGGTATAGAGTACCCACGACCCTCCATGCTATGTACCCGTCTGTATCCGAAATTTGTTGGAGATGTGGGGAGGAGCCAGGATCTATACTGCATGTGTTCTGGTCGTGCTCAAAGGTCAGACCTTTCTGGCTCCAGATAGCTACACTGATCGGTAAAATTACAGGTCATACACTGCCGTGTACACCCTCGGTGTATCTCCTCCACCTGGCCCCGCTCTCATATAAACAATACCGACGCTCCTTGCTGATCCACTTGCTGAATGCAGCAAGGGCCTGCATCCCGGCCTTATGGAAGCAGGCTGTACAGCCATCTGTTGGAATGTGGGCTGGGCGAGTGGAGGAGATTAACCTGACCTCCTCCTTGAAAGGGACCCAGGCCAGATTTGTGGCTACCTGGAGTACATGGTACATGTTCAGGGACTCAGCAGACTTCCTCAATGCGTGCCGGGGTTTGGGATGAGAGATGGAATAGCTCCCGATTGGAGACCCCTTCTTCCCCGACATGTTACGAATAGAAATAGTCCAGGCCGGATGGCCTGGAATTGACCGACACCTGGAAAATTTTTTCCCTCCTACCCTTACAGGTGAAACTCGAATAATTAGAATATTGTGCAAAGTTAATTTATTTCACTAATGCAACTTAAAAGGTGAAACTAATATATGAGATAGACTCATTACATGCAAAGCAAGATAATTCAAGCCATGATTTGTCCTAATTGTGATGATTATGGCTTACAGCTCATGAAAACCCCAAGAACCCCAAATCCACAACCTCAAAAAAGTAGATTATTACATGCAATAAATAAAACAAGGATTGTACATAGAACAATATCGGACCTCTGAAAAGTACAAGCATGCATATGTACTCAGTACTTGGTTTGGGCCCCTTTTGCAGAACTTACTGCAATTACTTTTGCACGATATTCTAATTATTCGAGTTTCACCTGTATGTGTTCTGTGTTGTTCATCCTTTAAACTACTCTGTGTGATGTTGTCTTGTTCGTTTATGTGTACGCCTCCACGGGGGGCTGGAATGGCTGTGGTCCTCCGCGTTAGTGGGCTGGGCCGTACAGTCCGACGGGGGGGCGATGTTTCCCTTCTGTTATATAATTACAAAATGCCTTAGGGGATGGGATGGAGAGGGCCTGACTAAAACCTGACTGGGCAGTGTATATATACACTGTATTCTAAGAATGCTCTAGTATTGCTTGATATGCTCCCATGTTTTTTAGTTTTGTTTTATTACTGATCTACTGTCATAGCTTTTAATGTCAGGTTTTCAGATTTGAACTGTTGTGCGGCCATGTGGCCCGTTCGTTTTGATTGTACTCTCTGTATCCCACCTTTTTGTTCATAAATAAAGAATTAAAAAAAAAAAAATGTCTTGCATGTTTGTAGCAGTAGCTGCGATATTCACTCAGTCTACATTGCTGTACCCCACCCCTGACTTAATCTTCTAGGTTGAATGATACCTATCGTCATTTAGCACAGTTTCCGTAAGTCCAGGGTGCCATGCTCCACCCAACCTGGGCTCACAGGAGAATGCTAGAACACCTCTCAGCAGCGTTTAGGGTTTAACCAACTTTCTGTGAACCCAGGGTGTCAAGGCACCCTACACCCTGGGCACAGAGGGGAAGGCTAAAACACCTCCCTGCAGCATTTAAGGTATAACCAACTTACTGTGAGTCCAGGTGTCGTGACTCTACCCCCCACACTGGGCTCACAGGAGAATGCTAAAGCACCTCCCTGCAGAGTTTAGGGTTTAACCCACCTCCTGTGAACCCAGGGTGTCATGGCTCCACCCCCCACCTTGGACTCACAGGAGAAAGCTAAAGTGCCTCTCGGCAGTGTTAAGTGTTTAACCCACTTCCTTTGCACCCAAAGTGTCATGGCTCCACCCCACCACTGGGTTCACAGGAGAATGCTAAAGCATCCCACTGCAGCATTTAGGGTTTATCCCATGTTCTGTGAGCCCAGGGTGTCATGGCTCCACCCCACACCTGGGGCTCACAAGAGAATGCTAAAACACCCCCCTGCTGAATTTAGGGTTTAACCCACTTCTTGTGAGCCCAGGGTGTCATGGCTCCATCCCCCACACTGGGCTCACAGGAGAATGCTAAAGCACCCCCCTGCAGAGTTTATACTCTATCTGTCCCCAAAAAAGGGTATAAAATTCATTTCAGTACAGCGCTGCATGACGGAATAAATGTCAGTCAAAGTACCGCAGCGCTGAATACTGAAAAATGGCCTGGATGGGAAGGGGGTTTAACACCGCGGATGTCAACTGGTTAACCCACCTCCTATGAGCCCAGGGTGTCATGGCTCCATCCCCCACACTGGGCTCACAGGAGAATGCTAAAGAACCCCTGCAGCGTTTAGGGTTTGTCCACCACTGGAATAAGCAGAGGACATAGAAGACACTTGGAAAAACCATAATAATAATGAATGAATGTATTTTTTTATGGGTGCGGGCATTGGAGTGTTTTACTAAAGAGGGGACAAATAGCAGAGAGGACTCGAACCTGGAGTAAGGATTTGATTCTACTACAAGAACCTAGAAACCAAATTTTGCATTTATGCAATTGCATTGGGTATGTCATGTGGTCAGTTTATTTCTAATTTAATATGAAATCAATCTTCTCTGTACAGGTTACATTAAATATTCTCTGCATGGAGGGTGCACCTTGTCGGGAGAAGCTTTCCTCTGCTTTCTGAGTCTGGTGAAGATTTTCCTTGCAGGGGGACTATAGGCTTGCTCTGTGTATTTTCTATAAAAGGAATTGTGTCTGTCAGTTTGTTTGTATTTGTGTGTCACATACTCACATTTTTCTGCCCCCATCTGGTTTTCATCCCTGACGGTACTTGTTAATTGCAGATTTGCCAAATTTCTCTTTTGAAGAATTTCCTGGTTATACCGATACAAAGGAGCGACAGAGAGACGGAGAGAAAGGTGGAGAAAAAGAGAGACAGGAAATCATTACACGAGGCATTGGTCATTGTTTGAGCTTTCTGAGGCCTTGTTCACACCGAAAGCATGTGCGTTCCAGAGCGGAAGCTGCTGGAACGCACCGCGATCGCTGTGAAACTTCCCCCCGCGTTTTGGGGCGGGACGGGGCATGGTGGTGCATTGTATTCAATGGCACCCGTTCCAAGCCCCACCCCCACCCCCAGTGCTTCGAACGCGTGGCAAAACTTTGCGTTTTGCAAAATTAAACGCAGCGCTGGCAAAGCCCTGAATGACTTTCATTCCAGTAATGCAAAATATATTTATATTATGTATTATTTGCATGGAAAAATATTACATAACATAAAGGTGAGATTATTAATGTGATTACCTAATCTTTGTAAATCTGCAGCTTTCATGAAAATAAAACCTGCTGATCCTGCCTTGTTCCAATTGCACTCCTGTGTTGTCACCATCACATGCATTTCCGGTGAAGACTGAGGGGTTGATTGACTACAGATTACATAACATTATTGTGAGATTTAAGAAGATACAAACTCAATCACTAAATCTTATTTTTACATGATAATCAATTAATCAATATGGAGATTGCATTAAATAAAACCAGCTGATCCTGTTATAGGGTAACAACGTTCTGGCCACCAGTGGTGGTCCACCACTTGTTTTCCGGTGTTGCCACCGTCACATACACTGACAGTGAAGACTGTGGTGTAAGTTTACTAAAGGAGTAAAGTGAACGTATACTTATCTTAATAAACGAGGTGAGAAAAAGTGAAAAGTCCCCCCCTCCCCACCGCTTTACCTTATTCACTAGCTAAGGGAATTTCTCTTTGTAAAGTGAATTTTACTTAGCTTAGTACATGACTTCAATTATCCAATCATGTACACGCAATAATCCATTGTTTTAGAATTTTCCTTGCACCTGATTGGGTATTCTTTGTTCCACTTCAAAAAAGTGAAAATTCACTTTGCAAAGTAAATATTAACTTTAAAAGTGAAAAAATACTCCACTCTTAATCAGGGTCACTTTTCCTAGCTGGAAGCGTGAGAAAAATGGAAAATTGTTATATTCATGTTACGATATTTATTGATAATTGATATTTTAAAGCCCATGTCAAGCCAAAACTTTTTTTTTTTGCATATGGAAGGAAAGGTTAGACCCCGTCAGGAGCCTATTTTTTTTACTGTCCCTATTGGATAGATTCTCCTTTACTTCTACTCTTCTGTCACCAGGACGGGAAGTAAGGAGAAAATTCTTCAAAGGAGATATGAATACCAATAAAAACTGTCTTTGGACGATTTCTCATTACTTCCTGTCCAGAAGAACCCCCATGTGTCAGGTTTGACATTGTGTCACTGAGACAGGAAGAGAGGGCAAATCTCTGCAGTGAGAACACAATCAGTGATAAAATCCCAGACGGGATCTAGCCCTTCTTTACTTTACAAAGTCTGGTCAATTGGATTTAAAACTCTGATTTACTCAAATCAAGTTAATACTGCCTTGCAGGCCAAATTGTGCTTGCCTGTTTGCATGTGTATGCCGTGTTCACTGGACAATCTCTGGGTGGTATCTTACCTCCAAATAGCAGGACTGGCCAGTTAATAAATTTACTCATTTACAAAATGTGTCATTATAAGATCAAGCACACACACAACTGCGGGTAAAATTTTTATTAATCCTTGTAGTTTTGCCTAGGGTCAAAAATAACAGTTATACTCAACCGATCCTCGGAGTCGGTCATCTGTGACAGTGCTCCCTCCTGCCTGTCTCCTTCTCTGCTGCAGCGCTGGTAAGTCCCTTCCTTACATTCTATACACTGTGTATTTAACGTGATGACTAAGGGACCTTAGACTGCTGCAGCGGAGGGGGAGTAAGGCTCCAGGGACTGGTCTAAGAACAAGCCATCTCAGAGGATTGGGTAAGTATAACTTCATATCTAGGCAAAAACGAGGTCTGCTTTAAGGGGTCTATGCGTGCTTCATTTGAGCCGCCAAAATTCATTTAAACCAATACAATATACCAGAATAAAAACTTTTACAGATATTTGAAGACCTCCAAGATACATTTTGAAAAAGAACCTAATTATTTATTATTTTATATTATTTATATATATATTATATAGAGTTTACAGGGGGTCCCTTCTGGCAGGGGGCCTAGGGCAATTGCCCATAAATCCAGCACTGGAGATGCAAATTATTTTTAGGATTGGTGATGAAAGTGAGTCATTCTGATACCTTCTGTTCTATGATGGCCGTACTGGGCTTAACTGTAGTTAAGTGGAGAGATTTTCAGTTCCTTTTACCCTGCCTCCCTATTACTTGTCTTGTTATACTTTCTTATTTCTTCCTAATACTTATGCTATTGTAGCCATTCATTGTTTCCATGCACTGTACTGATGATAGTCAACAAGACTAAGGCTAGGTTCACACCTAGGCAATTGAGCTGGTGAGCTGTTTCCATGCGGTTGTCACTCATTTTTGTTTGCGCTGGTTTTGAAAACAGCGCGGTTGTCGCGTGGTTTTTAATGCATAGAGATGTCCATGGGACCCAAACCACACGACAACCCCCCAAAAATAGCTCCTGCACCTTTTTGCGACACAGGCAATTTCTACCGCACGACTTGAATGCAAATGTCTGCTTTGTGCGATATCGCCTAGGTGTGAACCTAGCCTGAAACAGCTGTATGCAGTTTGGAATGAATTGCTCTATAACTAGTAGGCTGTATGCTCTGTTATGTACCTTTTCTGGATGAACAGTTGGCCCAGAGGCGTAAAGGAACGATGTTCACAGCTCTTCCCACAATTCTAAAATTAAGATTAAAACTCTTTATTTTTTAGGATACATGATATGAGGGATGCACATACCTTTACATAGGCTCTACTGTATGAAATATACACTCAGAAAGTGTACATCTGCCCGTGGCCACTGATCCAAGAGCTGTGCAATACTGACCTCTAGTGGTTGAATGTAAAATTGCATGAGCCAAATATTCAACATTATTCTGCTGTTGTTTCTTGTCTTCTTTGAGGCTACCCTCATGTGGCTGCTTTTATTTGGCTCTCTGTCTTTATGCATCCTGATCAGTATTAATGCAAGCAAAAGAAAACATGCAAGGGCACACTGGGACTTTTTGCAACACTACACAACTACGGTCTGCATCCAAAAGCATTGCCTTTATTTCTGATGCCATGACTTATCACAAAATAATAGTAAGTTGCATTGAATTTACAACAAAATCATATATGTATATATATATATATCTTTCAGACAAATGATCCCCCATAGTTTATACATTTTTGTGCTCAGCATACAACACAAAACTGTGTATACCAGTGAAGAAACATACAACAGGAAAATGATATACACAATAACTGATCGAGCAAGTGTCGTTAAGTATGATAAGGATGACTATGTATTAGTCAAGCAAGTGTTGCTTAGTATGATATATGATAGGGATGGTGACACAGTAGCTGGATAAGCTATCCAATCAGGGCTGGATTAACATAGGGGCTACTGGAGCGCCAGCTCCAGGCCCACCACCGAAAATAGGCCTGGCCAGCCCAGATCGCCTTGGCATGCCCGGTGACAATCCAGCCCGGCTGATCTGAACACAATCAGGCAGCGGCACCAGCAGCTCTCTAATAAGGCATATTAGGCTGCCACTGGCTGGGGCCCCACAGGGCCCCAGCGAGGAGCAAGTGGCTGCTTAATTAGCGAGCTGCCTCTGCTGCTTCCTGTCCAACTGACCAACAGCACCAGGCGCATGATGCTCCTAATCTGACCCTGTGTCCAATGGTACAACCAGAGATGATGATCAACAGTATAGAGCTGAAATCATAGTATTAAGCGGTCCTCAAGATACTGACATTTATGTAGATTTTAGTCATGCCTTTCCAGTAAGAGTGAAAGAGGCTGAACACATTTAACAAGGATGTCATCATAAACTAATATTTAGCTGATATCCCTGTCAGGGTTTTGTAAAATAAGGAATTCGAAAAGATACTATCCAATCCAGAAGATTTTTTTTAATACAATTTTCTACTTCTACTTTTAAATGCAAGAGTGCATGGAAGAGAAGGAAGTATGTTATGCATTGCCAAATGCATTGTATATGCTGAAGAGTTCAGATTATGGTCCTGCAAAATCCTATAGCAACAAGATAGTTCTCACATGCTATACTTTTAGACATTAGTGATGTCTTCATTCTCAACAGAATCATCATTTATATATTTTGAGGGGAGCATGGTTTCTTTAGAAATGCATAATTTTCTTTAAAACCAAGACGTTCAACTATAATTAGAACAATATCAGTGAGGGGTTAATCCTCTGACAATTCTCTAGGCATTTTTTCCTTCTAACCCTTTTCTTAGGTAAATGACTTTCAGCTATAGGAAAAACAGAATATCCCTCAGCATTGTGAGAGCCAGGCATCTGGGGTACATGCCCTGCATCTGCAAGTCCCAATGCTACACCCGCCTGCCACAGCAACCAGTGGCTTTTGATACAGCCACGTCTCATGTCAGACCTCAGATACAGCGATATTGCAAAGCCAAGGAAAATTCCGCCCTGTTCCTCCTAAACTTTTGTCTTGCGATGGTTGTAAGGTCATTAAAAAAACTTACGATCTGCCCATCTTGGACATGCAGATCGTACTTGCGATAATCGCAAGCCCGCCCCGCTGAGGGGCGGGCTTCCAACGACCGCAATGCTGAACAGGCAGTGAGCGCTTGCGCACACCGGCCCGTGTGGCAATTATCTTACGATCATGCCACAAACCAGCCGAAAATCGGACGATTCTCGGCTGGTTTTCAAACATGTTCGTAAGACAAAAGTCGTGCGACCGTACAGTAGAAACGGTCGCACACCTTCCACACACCTTGCGATTATCGTACGATCGCGGGATTTCCCGCGATTATCGTACGATCATCGTAAGGTGTGTGGGCACCTTTACAGTTATACTCAGGGAATTGCATTATGGGTGGGAATTGCCTCTGCTAGTTTGTTGCTGTCCTACCAGTGGATGGCTCTGGTGGACTTATTAGTTTTTTGTTGATGTGTTTCTATGCAGTTAAGTGTTGGCTTACAGACTAATAATTGTTTCAGTTTAGGAAGCAAACCAGTCATTTCACCTGGTGGCACCTCTGCACATAAAGATTGTATACAGTATATGTATATGGAGTTCTGGAGGTGGGTTTTTTGCTTGTGCTCTGTGCGTTACAAACATCCCTAACGCCTGAACTTTGTGTGTTACATACACGCCTGACCTCTGTACTCTGTTTCAGGGGTTAATCTAGTATTAGGTAGCAGACCTCCATAGAAATGAATAAGAGTACAAAGTACATGGGTGGACCCGGCTTGGAAGATTTTGGACAAGCGGCCAGGCAATATCTTGCTGAATCGGGCACAGGAGAACATAGAACTGGGAGAGATGGTGGGGGCCCTGGAGGCTCTAATATAAGTGCAATTACACTTTATTAGTTAACATATGGCTCAGGGTTATGGTATATTTAGGTTACTTTTAGTTTAAAGCCTAACTCAGCAAACTTTGTTGTGGATAGAGCAGAGAAGGGTTGTGCATTGGGCAACATACCATGCGTTCTGGTCCACGGTGTTGCTAAAAAAGAGTCATGTGCTTTTGTTTTTGCAATGCAGTTTAAAACACATTAAAGGAGAACTATGAGGTGAGTGCTTTTCACTCACCTCATAGTTCTAGCCGACCTGTGACAATGAGACTGTCACAGGTCGGCTCAGTAGATCGGGAAGTGAGCGAACACATACCCACGTTCGCTCACCTCTCGATCCTGTCACGGCTCTCTGCCGTGACAGGGGATACTGCTCGCGGTATACTGAGCTTAGGGTGACGGGAGGACGCTAGTTTGTGTCCTCCCGTTACCCTAAGGAGAACTATGGGGAAAAGACTTAACCCCATAGTTCTCCTTTAATAGATGTGCATTAACGCACCACAAGGGATTGCCAATGTGTAATTAGGTCTTAGGGTAATTAGGGGTGAGGGAAAATCTTTAATTGGGGACACTTGCTCTGGTAACAACTGTCTAAGAGGAGACTTCCCCTTACTTTGGAGAGATTCCTCTTGCTGATGTATTTCTTGGACAGAAAGTGAAGCAATATCTCCATGACAGGACAGCAAAAAAAATGACAAAGGTCTTAAAGTAACATTAAACCCTCAGATTTTTTAACATAAAACAATAGTGTAATGTGTGCATTACTGTAATCCAGTAAGGCACACATTACTGTAATCCATGGTTGTTTCCCTTCTCTTTGCTGCTCTTCCTTTTAAATCTGTATCTGTTCTCATGCTGGGCAGAACTTCTGTTTTGCAGCAGACTGCCTTGTCTCAGGAATGGATACACGGTGTCTGTGTATACGTTTCTATGGGCTTGTAACCTGAGCCAGCACTACAGGAAGAGGCCCTGAGCTGAAAAGGGAAGTTCTCCCCCAGCATGAGAAGACATGAGGATTTAGAAGGAAGAGCAGCACACATTACAGTATTGGTTTATGTTAAAAAATCTGAGGGTTTAATGTCACTTTAAATATTACCCACTCTGTTTAAAAAAAAAAACTCAGGCTTTACATACAATTTAAGGCTAAGAGTGCCTCGGGCACCACAAGCTGAGCACCGCTGGTATAGCATAGTGAAATATTACAACAATTTCTAGTGTAACACATAACTGTATTAGATAATATTACAGGGCAAAACAAAGCTCTCTTGTTGTATCATTATGTAATACACAGCAGACAATTGTTATAAAGATTACACAATGTAATGACAGCGGAACATGTGATCATGTCATGTCATAAATAAACGTTTATTATGTAACTCAACCAGGGAATGCTAGGAGCAGTGGCGTCATAAGGGGGGTGCTCGGTCATGGATTGAGAGCCCGACATTTGCATGAGAGAGGAGGGGACCCAGCAGCATACCTTATCCCAGCGGGTGAATGTCCCCTCCTGTTTCTGCCGGCGTCCATGACCAAGATGGCCACCGGCAGGTAACAGCATATGACGTCGTCATGCACGTGCATGTTGTCATTGCGCGTGCGCGATCACGTCACGTGCATGTGCAATGACGCCACTAGGGGTGTCACCCGTTACCCGCTCCGGGTGACACACTGTCTCGGGACGCCCCTGGCTAGGAGAATGTTGCATGGGAATAACAGATTAGAATCTTTTTTCAGCTATGACAATTATTTGATCACGATGATACCCAATTAAAGTGTATGTCATGGCAAAAGAAAAAAAAACATTAAAGACCCTGCAAGTACCTGTTTAATGTCCAGGAATGCAGTCAGCTTCACTCCGGTGTGCACTGAGTTTTCTCAGCGCTGCCCAGTTGTCTTTTGACAAACTATTCAAACCCTCCCGCTCTCCTAATCTTTACAACAAAGGCACTAATTTTTCTGTAGCCCAAGACAGGAACCAGGTGGGCTAATTAGATTCCTTGAAGTGTGCACTGGACACAGGACAGCTTTGGATTGAAAAATTATGAACATGTATTTTTTTGAACAGATATAACAAAATGCATTCAAAGGTATATAACAGAATAAAAGGGATCAAATTAAAGTTCATTCTTAGGTGTTTACATACATTTTACGATTAGATGCTCATTTTATAATATGTTATCTATTGGTCAGTTTGATGCAAATTATTACATTTTATAATAAAGTTTATTTGGCAAAAAGCTATATTGTGAGAGGTACAAACTTCCGTACATTTAGTTGGCCTTCATGGAATGTGTGGCCTGAGGTGTCCATACCAAAATACCCCTCCTCAGTTTACTTTCTAACCACCCATTCCCTATGACAGGGGTGGGGAACCTCTGGCCCCCCAGCTGTGGTAAAACTACAAATCCCATGATGCATCTGTAAATAAAAAGAGAGCAAGCCTACCTAGAATTCAAGGTTATCCTTTCAGTGTGGTTGTTAAGCAATACCCAAAGAGTACAAACCTGGTCAGGGAGCACCCTAATTTGTGATTGGCGAGTAGCAACACGCTGATTATGTCAAACCTGAGCTCTGTATGCCTATCAGCCTTCTCCCTGTGCAATGTTGTCATGCCTGGTTGGTTTACAGAGCTACTCCCTCTTTCGCTACAAGCTTGACATACGTGGTACAGGGAGCTATAGGAAGCTAGTACAAAGACAGACTGAGGTACTCTTCACAAATATCTTTAAGGATATTTTAATAAATACCTAGATTAAGTTGGGGATTAGATGAGGATTTTACAGCACACAAACATAATAAAATCTACAAAATGTACAAAAATATAAAAGATGAGGCTGCATAAAAACAAGATACAAAATATGTCAAGATTTAAACTTGCATGCTGCCACAAAACAACAACAACCATTTACAATACCCAAACATTTCCATAGGCAATGCTTTTACAGTTCATCAATTTCGAGTCTACCATAAATAATGGCCCTAGAATAATTCATTTCATTCCAACATGTCGGGGCAATACTTAATAGAAGTTGTGCAATTATTGTTTACATGCCCGTGTTGACCACAAGCACATGTCTGTGTTCACATGTGCATGAACAAGGGTGCAGGGGGAATTTATATATTTTTTTCATTTATTTTATATATTTTTTAACAGTTTTGTCTTTTTTATTAACGTGTCTTGCTATTACAAGAGACTGACAAGTCTCATGTAATAGCATTTATGGAGAGACAGGTCCTCTTTACAGTGGCATCAGGTGTCTCTTGGACCCCTAATGCCTCCTTTGCACTTCCCCCCACCAGATGAAGCACAGACTGTCCTCTACCCCAGTCGCGGTCTGACACCTCTGTCCACGCAAGTGGTCAAAGTTGAGGGCTTCCAGGTTCACCGCTCCTTGGAAAGATCAAAAAACAGTTGTTTTCTATTTCTGTGAAATATTTGTGAATTGGAAATTATTTTTTAAAAATGTGGCCCTCCACTCAACTTGGCATGAAATGTGGCCCTTGGTCTCTTTTCACTCGGTCTTCTGGATTGATCAATGCTGTAAAGCAGTACAGAATATTGTATCCAGGGAGGTGGAAACACAATACTTGTTTGCAGCGATGTTTTATGTAACCTAGCAATCCTGAAAGAATCGGACAATGTTCTGTAATGTGGTAACAGTGAATTATCTGCTTGTAACATGATGATCAGCTCCGCAGAGATGTCACAAGCTCTCAGGTCAGATGACGCTGTCAGGACAACGCGGAAACACTGTGATGTAAAGACACAAAACGAAAAGTGTCATACTGTCAATTTAGATGGAGTTACTGAAAAGCAAAAAGTCGGGAAAGCAATATTATTAATGTTCAAATGTCACCAAATCCACATATGTTTTAAAAACTATTTTTTACATTTTTTTTTTCTATTTTTAAAATTAAAATTAATTTTTAAAATTAAAATTCTATCTTAAAAAATAATAAGCAATATTCCATTAAAGTAACAGATTATTCTCATCATACTTTTTTTGTTTAAATTAACCCTTGCAGTGGGTTAACTGCTCATTTTGTTCTAGGGGCCAGAATATAGAAAATATACTCACCCGGTCCTCAGTTCTCCCCCTCCGTTCCAGCTATCCCTCAGTGTCAACACATCTAATGCAGGTAAATGGACTGCATTAGATGTGATGACGTCAGCAGGGCTTAGACAAGGGGAGAAGAGGATGTGGAGACGTGTCTAGCAGCCAAGCGGGACAGAGGATCAGGCGAGTATTTTTTTTATTTGCACCCCTAGATCAAAATGAGCAGTTAACCCTTGCAGTGTAGAGGTGTAGTGTAGAGTGCAACGGTTATTTTTTTTAGATCCCTGGAGTTCCCCTTTAAAGCTGAACTCCAGGCAAACTGCTAAATACACTGATAAAAGATATATATCAGAGATGTTTTACCCGTCAAATAATCCATCCCTGAGATTCACACTGCTCTGCAATACAATCTGTTAGGGAAAGACCAGATTTTTTTCTACAGGAGTTCTGTAACACTTACAGGTCTTGTCTGTCTTCCAGTCTGTGATTGGACCAGAGATGGGCAAAACGGTTCATCTGCATGAGCGCTCCTCAACGGATCACTGAAAAGATCCGGATCTTTTAAATGGCTCATGGTTCTTTTTACTATAGTAGGAGAGGAATTGAGACTTGTGGGCGGGGCGGGCAGAAGCCTGGCTCTCACTCTAAGATCATATTACAAGAGCTGCTTACAAGAGCTGCTTACAAGAGCCGCTCACGCTCTTGTCTCTGCTTCTACATTCCATCCACAGGGCACAGACCAGAAGAACCGGCGCTCATTTTTACTGAGCCATCGCTCTTTCATTCCTCTGAGGGAACCGCTCAATAGATCCGGATTGCTCATGAGCGACCCATCTCTAGATTGGACAGGGAAAGGAGAAGAAGCAGAGCAGTAAACTCATCCCTCCGTCACTCAGTTCTCTCCTCCTATTAGCATGTTCCTTGTACTAACATGCTCCATGTGCTCTAACACAACTGATTGTCTCTTTATCCCTTCCCCATCATGAGAGAAATATACACTATATACTCATGTGTTTCTGATGTCCCTCTGAAAAATACTAGTTTTTAGATTGTAAGCTGTTACGAGCAGCCCCCCTCCCCTTCCCCCTTGTACTGTATCTGTAATGTCTCCCTTTATTTTGTAAATCGCTGCAAAATTATTATGCAGTAAGTGAAGTCAGAACTCATGATCTGCATAGCTGTTCCAGGTTATACTAAAGCCATTGGAGGCAACTGACAGCAAGACAACCAGCATTTTTAGAGGCAGAAGTCAGCAATGGCAGCCCAAATATTTCTCTCACTTTAATATCCACTCTCCAGATATGAACAGAAAAAAAACATTATTTATCTGCACTGAATCACACTTAATGATCATGTAAAATATTATCTTGTCATTTAATCAGTATTCAACATTAAGAAGAAATTATATATTTGTTAGTGTCCTTAATTAGTCCTTCCTTCTGGCTGGTGTAAACGTGTATGGACATTCAAGTACACATTTGTAACAAGCAGTACATCAGCTTTCAAACAAGCCCACACTGACCTCAGCAATTATCCTCAAAGTTCACTGCAGAAGCACTGCAGTCCCTATCTAAGCCCCTGCTCCCCCCCTCCCCGTAGTGACTCAGCCACTCGGCTCCCCCTGCTACCCCTTCTAGCAGCTTGACTTCGCATGCTCCCTTCCTCCCAGCAGTGACTTAGAAACTCAACTCCCCCTGCTACCTCTTCTAGCAGCTCAAGTCCCCATGCTGTCCCCCTCCCAGCAGTGACATTAGCAGCTCAGCTAACCCTTCTCCTCACTCCTATCAGTGAAACAGCAGCTCAGCTCCCCCCCCCCTCATAGAAGTGACTCTTCAGCTCAGTTCCCCCTGCTCCTCCCTCCCAGACCTGACTCACCAGCTAGCTCACACTGCTTCATTTTTCACGGTAACACCAGACTTTATTCCAATTATAGCTCTCTCCATCCCCCAGCAATCTATAAATTTAATAAAAAACAAGGTTTTGAATATTTAAAACAGTGATTCCAATCTTTTCTTCCAAGATAATTAGAGATTTGTCTTATTTCCAGCTGGTGGTAAGTTAGGATTCCTACTGAACTGAATTTTCAGTCTAATTTATAGAGGACATACACCGCACTGATGATTGCCAACAATGCAAAGTGAGAGTCTGTTTAACCACTTCAGGCGGGTACAGCCGCCCGATCATTTGTACCGAGCGGAGGTGTGTTCTCTCCCACCCTCTGCTGCCGCTGGTAGAGATCAGCAAGCCGCTGATCTCTCCTCCGATCACTGGACCCGCAAATGATTTGTATTACATCACTTCCTGTGTCACTGTTTACATTCTCTGGCTCTTAGGCCTGGTTCACACCTGGGCGTTTTACAGCGCGTTTCTACGCGCTGTAAAACGCTCAACATGTGACAACCAATGATTGCCTACGGGCAGGGTTCCCACCTGGGCGTTTTACAGCGCGTAGGAACGCTCTGCAAAACGCCCTACGCCCAAAGAAGTACAGGAGCTTATTTGGGGCGTTTTGCCGCGCGTTTCCATTGGTATTCCCGAGTGTGGATCGGGGTTAACAAAGCGGTAACCCAGAGCCACAAGTCTTACCTTGTCCGCGATCCCCGCTGTGTCCTCCGGCGGCTGCCGACTTCCCGGTTCCGTCCCTTGCGAGCGACCGCAAGAGAGAAAATAAAGGAAAAAAAATAAATCATACCGCCAGTGAAACGCGCGTTTCACTGAACGGAAAAACGCGCTAAAAACGAGCTGAAAATAAATGCTCAGGTGTGAACCCCGCCTTAGAGCCAGGAGAAGAGGCTGGTGAACCAGATTGCTGCTTCATCAGCTTCTTTGGAGTTCCTAAGTGACATTAGGGATCTGAAAGGCCCCTGATGTCTCCATAAAGAGAACCTGTCACATCATATTTGCTATTATATAGGGGGCTTTTTAGCCCCCAATGTGATAGCAATAAAGTTAAGTGTAAAAAATAAATGAATTAAAAATTGAAAGTAACATATAAAAAAAAAATTAAAAATGCAAAAAACTTTTTTTAAAGTCCCCCACCCCCATGTACACGCACATACAAATGCAAACATGCATTGGATGCGCCTATGTGCAAAAGCATACACACATGTTACATATTGCCGCGAACATCAGAATGAGAGCAATAATTCTAGGGCCATTGACCACTGCTAACACTAAACTGATGAGCAGTAAAACCTTTTAAAAGCCCACCTATGGGAAATTTGGGGTATTGTAATTGCGGTTTTACGGGCGCAAGCAATTTTAAGACTTGTCATGTTTGTTATCAGTTTACCAAAAGTGACCCCATCTTTTATATCTTACCCAAAAATTGGGGATTATTTTCTGTTTCCGTGCACTAAATTTCATTTTAGTGTATTTTATCCTAAAAATACTGGTTTGATAAAGATTTGCGCAAATAACGTGCAACATAGAAAAATGCAACTAGCATTTTTTTATTCTACAGGGCCTCTGCTTTCAGAAAATATATCATTGTTTGGGCGTCCGAAGCAGTTTTCTAGCCAAAAGTTCTGATGTTATCATGTGTGTGCAAATAGTAAGAAATTGCTCTGGACAGGAAGTGGTTAAAGTGAAACTCCAGGCTCTTTGAACCCGGCCCCTGGAGAGGTGAGTATAATACATCTTCTATTGCAAGGACCTGTTTTTTCTTTTTGTTGTTGTTTTGTTTTTGTATTTTGGAATTGACAAGGTCTCTTAGGTACTGATGTTTTAGTTATGAATGGGCCCTCTGGTTTCATATAACTGTAATGTACTCAAGCATTGAAATCTTGCCCAGTACTCCAAAAACTGTAATATAGACATTGGACAGACTGAATCTCCTATAAAAATTATTAACAGGATATGAGGAAAATATTTAGTAAAGAGGTATTGTCCATGCAACAGTCACTGTCCAGTTAGCATGTTATTGTAGAGAACTACGGTATATAATAAAAATGCCTATTGTAATACCAAATCTTTCCAGTAGATGGCACTGTGAATCACTCCTTTCCTCTGTCCTTTTTTTACCTTGGTATGTTATTTAAAGGAGCTCCCCTCCAAGCAAAGACAACATTTTCTATTAATTCTAGATTTTCAGCAGGATGTTGATAATAATACATTCCATGTTCTCCCTAAACTTCACCAGCTCTCTCCTTAATTCACAATTTCCTTTTCCTATATATTAATTAATCCTTTTTTAATATAAAAGGTAGATTATATTTGGCGGTCTATTAATCAATTTTTTAATCCAAGTTTCACCCAGTTTTCACCCATTTTCACATAAGATTGTATTAAGAAAATGGGTAAATCTTGTGTGAAAGTGATGTGAAACCTTGGGTGAAAACACTTATAAATAAACCCGTTAGATTTTGTATTAATTATTCGTTTTAAGAGTATATTCTGTATCATGTTGTACTCCTATTTTTTATATCAAATGCACAAAAAAGTCTCTAAATTGTCAGGGTACGCACACGTTTAGCTGTGAATGGGGCACTAAACGCATTTTAATATGTGTTACTAAGCACAAGCAAAATGTCTGAAACAGTGAGAGTAGAGAGAACAGGGCATCCTTGTCTGTAAGACCAGATTCACGCCTTCACACTGTGGGCCCCCGTCTAATGTGAATGTGGGGCCCATAACAGTATTATATGTTAGGACGCCAACAAGGGACAGATCATGCGCCGGAACAGAGAGGAGAGAGGTGAGCGCCAACCACCAGGGGAGCGGGGATCAGGTAAAGAAAAGTCCTCTGCACCATACTCCTAGACATTAACAAGCAGTTCACTCTTGCATCCTTGTCCTTTTGTATTAGCTTTGTGAAATGAGCTTAAAGGATATTTAAAAAAAAAAAAAGATTCCTGTGCTGGCCTTTTTAATATGTTCTTTGGAGTTCAGAGCTACAGGCATATGCACACCAGGCAAATCATTGACATTACATTTTGTAGCATAGGAATGCAACGCGGGATGGCGAGGGGGTGATATTTTCCCGAAGCCTGAGGTTGTATTGCTGAACTGCTGCTGCTGGGCTGTATTGTACAGTGCAGTCAGCCGCTTTTCCAACATCGAGTGACTGAACATTCAAGAACTCCCTCTATTGTGTGCATGGGGATTTGTAGGCTCTTGTTTTGTTGGGTGCCATAGAGAATCAATCAGCAGGCTTTTATCGTGGCACCGGTGCCCTGCCCCCTCCCGATATCCCTGGCTGTGTGGTATTATCAGTGCAGAGTTAGCCTGGGGCCCACACCCACAGTCTGCAGCTAGATGTGGCTGGATGCTGCTGATTACAATGGTGAGCACATTGGGTGCTGCCTTACCCTGCACTCTCCCTGCAGTCAGCATTTGTCTGAGAAATATGAACATCTACAACATTTCCTCTCCTTGACTTAATTCTGGTCACTAAGAAGTCATTTCATCTTTACAAGCTGCTTCTTTAAAGTCCTGTTTATAAAAGCCTTGAATTCCTTTCAGGGTTAAATGAGCTTAAAGTGTGACTCCACACTTTTCTGATAAATGACATAAAATAAAACAGGACAGTGAAATGATCATTTTTGGAAATAGTATTTTTTTTAATCTATCTTGCTTCTTTATGCCTATGCAGGCTTTTGAAGTATCAGACTTGCACATTGTAAAGTGTACAGAGTCTTGTGAGCTTTAGCATACTGTCTAGAGACACCGAGAGTTGTATATGTATGGAATGTTCTCCTAGGTCCTTGGATCTCACGTGGTGGGTTGATGTCCAAAAGTGGGTCACAACCCAGTGTTCAGTGGGTCACTGCATGCCTTCCACTTTTTTGGCTCATAAGCCTCCCCCTAGCCATTCAAAATATGCTGCCCGGTGTTTCAAGTGTCAGCTTGAGGTGAGGTGGGGTGGGCTGGGGGTATGGCTGCGAGGGAGCTCCATCTATATGTGCATTGCTTACAGCTCCCTCACGTGTCATGTAGAGGTGCCTGGACCGGAGTGACGTCACATTCTGGCTCCCGGCACCTCCACAGGGCGCGCAAGGGAGCTGTACAAGCAATGCACATATGGATGGAGCTCCATCACAGCACAGTAGCCCACACTGGACCCCAGGCTGAGGATCCACTCCAGTTCTCATAAGATAGGGAGACTGGATGGATCTTAGAAAAAGAACAAAAATTAAATGTTTTTATTGGTGTGTGTCTGTGAGTGTGAGATTGTGTCTGTGGTTGTGTGTGTCTGTCAGTGTTTTTGAGGGCCCATTCACACTAGTACAGTGCGTTAACCACACGGTCCCATATGATTACCACACCTTACCATGCAATCGCACCTACTGTGCATTCTGGTGTGAGAGGTGTGTTGCATTGCCATTCATTTGAATGGCACCCCAAACGCACCTCCCACCCACTGTTCGATCGCCCGCACTGGAACGCACGGTACTGCAATGCCGTGCGTTCCAGTGCGGAGCGACCTGGGTCACAACTTAATGACCAAGGACAAATGTGGGTCCTGAGGTTACACAGGTTGAGAACCACTGTCCTAGGTGTCAATGCCGCAGAGATAATACTTACTTATCCTACTGCCCATGCCCTCAGTCTTTGTAGAGCTACACCGGCCAAAGAACCTTCAGCATCCAACACACCAACTGTGTTGGATGCCTGCATTCTCCACTGCACACTTGGATTCCCCCCTGTCACCACTACGTCACTACCACATCTCTACATACAACATTGTTCAAGTACCAAAGGTGGCCATTGTTTAATATTTTCATCACCACACCAGTGGGAGCTACCATGAGGTTTATCCCCAATTCATAGCTGTCCTATTGTGGTGCACACCAAGTGAAAAGTTTCCATCTTCTCTGCAGATGAAAGGAACAACTGCTAAACCATGCTGGGAAATCTCGGTGTGCAATGATAAGCACCAGGGATGACGGATACCAGTATTTCGGTATCGAGTACGAGTAACGATATTTTTTTTCGGTACTTGCCGAAACCGAATACGGAGTACCGGAAGTCCCATCCAGGAAGCCAGGCGGCGTGTAATGACTCACCACCTGGCTTCCTGATTAGCCGGGAATCCGTCCCCATGCTTCTAGTCACTTGGTGACGAAATAGCATGGAGACAGCTTTCTGGCCAACCAGGAAGCCAGGCACTGTGTAATAGTAGAAAGGCATCATGGCACACTCACAAACCAGCATGGCACACTCACAAACCAACACTGTGTAATGACACGGTGCCCGGCTTCCTGATTGGCTGGGAAGCCGGCTCCATGCTCCCTCGTCATGAGGTGACGAGAAAGCATGGAGCCGGCTTCCCGGCCAATCAGGAAGCCGGGCAGCGTGTAATGACGCGCTGCCCGGCTTTCTGATACCAGAAGTATCGGGCTAGGCATCGGAGCATTTGGGCAAGTACGAGTACTCGCCCAAATGCTCGGCATCGATACCGATACTAGTATCGGTATCGTGGATCCCTAATAAGCACTTATGATGCCACCCTTAGTTTTATGTCAGTCCCACAACTTTGTATCCAGTGTACCTCCAGCTAAAACTTTTCATTATTTGTTTTGGATAAAGTAGAGAGAGTTAGAACCACTGTCAGGTTTTCATTGCTGCTATGTTCCCTTAAGGAAGATCTCCTTTTACTTCCTGTTTCTAATGACACGGCATGAAAAACCTTCTGACAACTGTCGATGGAATAAATGTTCCTATTGAATGATTTCCACTTTACACCTGTTCTGGGCACAACCGTAAATTTTGGATTCTCTCTAGTTCCCTCTCAAGGACAATGGTTCCAGGACGAATTGTGAGATTAGAATTCTTCAATGAGAGCACAGACAGCAATTAAACCTGACAGAGATTCTAACCCTTTCTAACGCCACCAGAAAATAGGAATGATTTTTTTCTGGAGTTATACTAGAATAAGAAGGGTTCTTATAGCTGCTGGACCCCATCTACAAACAGCCCTATTTACACCTTAGCCTTCAAACACCTTTTTGGTTCAAGGGACCTTTTTAAAGTGAACCTGTACTTTGTCCAAAGTATCAGGTTCATATTTTAGGAGGGTCCC
>NW_017308486.1:4178-7081 GCF_000935625.1 Nanorana parkeri | reverse complement strand
TCCCCTGATCAACATACAATTAAAATGTTTCAATCACATAATTTTGCTTTTCAAGAAATACGTGACTCAGGACATTCATCCATGTGTCTTTCTGTCACTCTTTGCTTTAAGTTAGGCGGGAGGGCCCCTCAGGCTCCAGTAGAGGTCACAGCTTTCTGCCTTGGATGTTTTTTAAAAGAATGATATGAAATAACACACACCCTGGACCCCTTTAGAGGCGCTCCTGCTTCACCCTGCTGGCCACTGGACAGCAAGGACAGCACAGATCAGGGGGTGATGTGATTGATAAATGACAGAGGTCATTCAGACAGGAAATAAAAGTAGGCTCATTTTAGATGCTCCAGCTTCAAAGGGTTATATTGTGGAGATGCAAATTTGTAGACAATTGAGAGTATTCAGTTTCAACAGAGCAGAGGACTTGCTACAAATGTGTGAAAAAAAAGATAAGGCTGGAGTTCAACTTTAACTTCCCTGTACTCTTCTGACACCATGATCACCTGGCCTCCACCCAGGTTTGGGTGGAGGCCAGACCCCCCAAAAAACATGTCTTGTTATGTCTTTTCCCATACCTGAGAGTACCAGTTATTTCCTGGGCAGTATGGAAACAGATCCCCCCTCTCACTGTTTAAGGAATATGAGCACATTATGCTGCCGAAATATGTATCATTGTACACATAGGATGCCTCTCTTGCTCATCCAAAATGAAAGTAAAAGGTTTGGGTGGAGGTCTCATTTAATATTTTTCTTTAAGATAAGCAATCTCTGTGGTGCAGTGTAAAGATCTGTATGCTAATCCACTTCTGTAGTTTTCCTTTACTGCTTATAATCCAGTCTAGAGCACAGGTATGTGAAGTTTTTTCCAGAGTTCAAACTGTATGCTGATTAATTAGGTCACTATGGGGCCCCAAGTAAGAAGCAGCGGTATGACCTTACTGCAGCACTACCACTGTTTACAAAAGAAATGGAAAAATGCATCACATTTATAAAGTACAGCACTCCTATTGGATTGTTTCAGGATTCTGAAGCAAGCATTGTCTCTTTCATATTAAACAGACCCCTTTACCAACTGAGACAATTGCAGGTTTTTATGCCTGAATAAGCTTACATGAGTTTTTTGTTGTTGAATGGTCTGGGGACAGGGTACAAGAGTAGAAGAGTCCGAGTGCATGACCTATCAAAGTCACATTATTGGCCTCTCCTCCAATCACAGATTGCACTCCACAGATCACTACGGGCTTTTCATTGCAGCCTGCATTTTATGAATGGGTCATAAAATGCAAAGCGCTATGTGGAGTAAACACTGCTGTGCCTATCAGAGAATGGATGTTGGTGTCCGCTCTTGTTTATAAATCAGCTCTTATGTCTCTTTTTAAGAGCTCATTGTCTTTTTAATGTTCCTCCTAAATGCAGTTCCTCTAAGGATACAGAATACGATTCACTTTCATATTAGCAGTAGCATGGTGTGCTATGACTATAATTATGTCTATGAGATGCCTAAGGTCCCTTTACTTCCCTGTCAACTAAATCTGACAGCACCCAACACCATGGGGTTGATTTACTAAAGAAGTAAACACTCTTCATTTAGCAAAGAGAAAGTTCACTTTGCAAAGTGTAGGTTAGTAAATTAGGTGAACCTGTGTTTATTTTGATGTGATGAACAAGCCTCATAAAGTTAAAAAAAGAATTCAATTTACCTTTCCTGATTGTGCCAAATCCTCCTTCATTTGTGTCTCATATGCTCTCCTTCCAAGACACTGCAGCTCACAGTGGAAGAGTTTCAGTAAGGCAGTGATTTTACTGCGACACTAAACTCAGGGGTTAGATCTTGAAAATACATTCAAGTACCTTAACTATTAACAAAGATGTATCTTATTTGTGTATCACTCGGCTGTAGATGCTCAAATCATCTCTGAATTGGTGCCAACACTGTCCTTCCTTCTGGAGGGTGGCTACTTTTGTTCCTCATGGTCCCTGTGTGTGTTGTAAAGTAGTCACAGTTCAGCTATGTTGTTCTAGATTGTTCACTTCTCCAGCCTTCTCCAAACTCTTCACCCTGTAGTGAATAACCACCCTAATTGTTATCAAACTGCAATAGGTGCTTTTTCTGGCAGGATCTCCAGGTAAGAAACTTTGCAACAGATTTACAAAAAAATATTAGATTAAAACTGTACACAGTGAGACATGATGCCAAACATGATGTAAAATAGCTTTAAGGTTCACATACACATTAACAAATTTGAATATAAAGTGAAACTCCTGGCAAATCTTTTGGCTAGAGTGTGAAAGAGGCAGCATTTCAAGACATGGGTCACCAGATAGGTACATATAATGCCTCTTTTACAGGGCTATTGTTTTTTATTTTGTAATTGACCCTGTCATGACTGGGTTGCTTTAAAGGGATAGTTCACCTTTGTACTACTACCTGTAGTCCAGGTTTTTTTTCGGGGGGGGTGTTTAATTTGAACAAGTGCTGGGCCACAGATTTTTGCAATTTTAGTTTAAAGTAGAGTGAGGCTTTAAAAATCGAGAAAAGATTGTGTGGTAAATGATCGCTTTAGTGCATTCAATTCATCTCATGTGTGCTGTAATACCTTTAGTGAATTGAACAAAAAATGAAGGCACTGAAATACCAGCATTCGGCGTGGAAATTAAATAAAACCTCATGCCTTATGCTTCTCTGAATTGAGGCTAATGCCTTTTAATGTCAATAACAGGGAAAGGACACAGGGATGTGTACTTTTCTCATTGTTTTGCTTTGACTTGCTGTGTATATTTTGATTATGATGTTATACAAACACCACAAAGCACCGTATATTTAGCCATGTCCTACGAGCACCCTTCACCCAATTATTTAGACAAAAAAAAAAAAAAAAGAGGTCACAGGGCCAAGAGCTGAAAACTTT
>NW_017308486.1:0-4049 GCF_000935625.1 Nanorana parkeri | reverse complement strand
CCTCCACCCAATTATTTAAAAAAAAAAAAAAAAAAAGAGGTCACAGGGCTCAGAGCTGTAAACTTTGTCCTCTCGGCTGGGTCAACCTCGGCACATTGCTGTAGATTGTCTGCCCACTCATCTACCTGATATGATCCTTTACACTCAGCAGTTTCACTAGTCGCAATGCAAAGGTTTCATCAACATCATATGGGAGCTAATCCTCCATCCGGCCATTAAATTAAACCAGTTAGGTTATAAAATGATCACCAGCACTTAAAAACAGGCTTCCATAGGCACCTGCTTATCAGAGTAGACAGCAGATTGAGAAAGTGCTCCCAGTGAAATCCCATTGAAATCTATTATGTAGGTTTCAAATAAGCCAAGCTCCATAAAGTAAAATCAACATGTTCACTTGAATGCCCCCCTCCCCAGCAGCATATACCTAAGCTGGCCATACACTGGTAGATTTTCATACGAACGTTAAAGGAGAATCATGAGGCGAGTGATTTTCACTCAGCCTCATAATTTGAGCCGACCTGCGACAATGAAACTGTCACAGGTCGGCTCAGTAGATCGGCAAGTGAGCGCACACATACCGTTGCTCGCTCACTTCTCGGTCTATCCCTGCAGAGAGCCGTGACAGTCACTCACGGCTCCCTGCAGGGATTCCCCCCCTCCCCTCTCCGATCCTCTAGTGCTGACTGGTGGAACGGGGGGAGGGGGCGGGAACAGCTGGCTCTGCCTCTGGATAGGCAGAGCCAGCTGTCAATCCCGCAGCTGAGTGGATCTCGATAGCTCGCGGTATACTGAGCTTTGGGTCACGGGAGAACGCTAGTTTGTGTTCTCCTGTGACCCTTAGGAGAATTATGGGGAAAAGCCCTGACCCCATAGTTCTCCTTTAATGCGAAAAATCTCATCAGAGCATTCGATAATTCCATCAAAGACTTGACGAATGTCATTTGGAATTTCATTTGATATTAAAATTCGATTTTTGAATGAAAAGAGTTTCCCAAATGAAAACCACATTCACTGTTAGAATTTCAGTTGTTTGAGAAACAATTTCTATCCTACTCCATTTGTTTTTTGTTTTCTTTTTGTTCAATTGTTTTTCAGTAAAGCATTTCAATATGTCAACAATTTGAATTGTTTTCACAGAATTATAAACTAGCAGTTCAGGATACAATGGGCCAGATAAACTGTTGTAAGTACGCAAAATATTTGGCGCACTGAAACCTGCTTTGTTGGACGCGTCGAATAATAGTTCACTTTGCAGGGCTTTAAAAGAAATATGTGACTAGGGTACTAACTGTAAAAAAAAACAACAACTCAAGTGCAATTTTTCTCACAAAACGTTCCACAAGCCGACCACCATGTCACTATAGGACCCACGAATTAACAAATGTATTTTGAAGTCTATACATCGGACTAAAAGTGGAATGACTGGGGAGGAAAGAGGGACAGGTGGATTTCCAAAAGGGGGTCAGTTGGGTGCTATGTCTTTAATAGGACAGACCAACACTGCCTTCCAGAATCTAGTCCCAAAAGGCCTGCTCCTATGGGGGACTCTATCCTAATGCTATGGGGGACACACTCCTAATGTAAAGAGGGACAAGCTCCAAATGCTTTAGGGGACATGTTCTTAATGCTATGGGGGACGCAATCTTAGTGCTATGGGGGACACACTCCTAATGTTGTGGGGGATATGCTCTAAAAGCTTATGGGGACTTGTTCCTAATGCTCCTAAAGTTATGGAGGACACGCTTCTGATACTATGGGGGGCACACTGCTGAGGCTATGGGTGGCATGCTCCTAATGCTATGTTGAACATGCTTCTAATGCTACGGGGAACACTATCCTTATGCTATGGGGGGCATGCTTCTAATGCTATGGGGGACACTATCCTTATGGTATGGGGAACATGCTCCTAATGCTATGGGGGACACTATCCTTATGCTATGGGGGACATGCTGTTAATGCTATGGTAAACATGCTTCTAATGCTATGGGTGACACACTCCTTATGCTATGGTGAACATCCTTCTAATGCTATGGGGGACATCCTGCTAATGCTATGGGGGACACACTCCTAATGCTATGGCGAACATGCTTCTAATGCTATGAGGACACTATCCTTATGCTATGGGGGACATGCTGCTAATGCTATGGGGGGCACATTCCTAATGCTCTGGTGAACATGCTGCTAATGCTATGGGGGACACACTCCTAATGCTATGGTGAACATGCTTCTAATGCTATGGGGGACACACTCCTGATGCTACGGTGAACATGGTTCTAATGCTATGGGGGACACACTCCTATTGCTATGGTGAACATGGTTCTAATGCTATGGGGGACACACTCCTATTGCTATGGTGAACATGCTTCTAATGCTATGGGGGACATACCCATAACTAATGTTATGGGGGATGCACTACTAATACTATGGGGGACGCACTACTAATACTATGGGGGACACACTCCTAATGCTACGGTGGACAAGCTGAGTGCTTTGGCGGGCTTTACTCAGCACAGGACAATAGGAGAACAAACTGTCCAACTATCTTCACTAAGTAACACAAAAATTTACAGGACAGTGTTTCCAGGCCCAGGGGCAGTTTTTGCAGATATTCACCTTTTAAAAAGAATGTGTTGTCACCTGCATTTTTCTCATGGTCGTGATGTGTTTTATTAAGAGAGATGGTAACCCCCCCCCCCCCCCGCACATCACAATGCATAAAAAATGAATGAATTGGTCTTTTTTCCCAAGCATTTTAAATGCAGGCTAGGTTCAGACCTGAGCGATCCCAGAACACGCTTCCCGGGATTGCGTGGGTTGTGTTCACAGTTATTGCCACGCGTGCCTATTGATTTCAATGGGGTTACAGCCGCGCGGCAATCGCTAAACAAGTACCTTTTTTTGCGACAGATGGCGCAAATGTGTTCAATTGCTTGTGCGGAATTGCGGCGGGAAACAGTGCGATCCGCCTGGCACGACTGGTGTGCCAATAGAAATTAATGGCACCGCCAGCGCGATTGGCTATGTTGGGCGACTCTGTGACTGCCCGGCAATCCGCGCAGTTTTGTGCACGATTGCCGTGCGGTCAGGAGTCGCCCAGATGTGAACCTAGCCTCAGTCTCATTTATCTCTGTGGCACGGGTATGGTTGTCAAAATGTAGCAAAATTCTTTTTTTTAAATAAGCACTAAATGAAAATAAATGGCACAGATGCACAGAAGGGTTGGACCCTCTGTAAGGTTTATTTTTTGCCAGTGACAACGTTCAGGGTCACATACAGTCAGTGGCGACTCTAGGAACAATATGTAGGGGGGCACATAAGATACAACAGTCAAATCTGGGGGAGCACTAATAATTTTCATTGCATGTCGCAACCGCTGGGCACCGATGAGCTGATTTAATTGCGGATGGCATTGGGACCCCGCGGTTGTGACATGTAGTCCAACGCCGCCCACAATCCTGCATACCGCAACGGCCGGGCGCCGATGCCATCCGCAATTTAATCAGCTCTCGGCGTCCGGCAGTTGTGGAATACAGCATAGGCTGACTAGCAACTTTTAGCCCAGGGGGCAAGTACAACCCAGAGGCCCACGGTGCAGCAACTTAGCCCGCCCTCCAGCTCTGCCTTTTCCTCGCCTTCCCCCCGCCCCTGGCTGCCACTTTTGGCATCCATGTAACACTATTGTGAATGGTCGAGTGATGTGAGGACTGGTGATGGGCTCGGGGGTGTTCGCAGCTCCACGTGCCGAGCCCGCCAGGAAGCTGACAGCGCCGCAGCGCCAATGACAGGTACTGAGACATTATCCCAGTCCGCAGCTGCAAAGATCGGGATATGTCTCAGTGCCTGTGATTGGCGCTGTGGCGCTGTCAGCTTCCTGGCGGGCTCGGTACGTGGAGCTGCAAACACGCCCGAGCCCATCACTAGTGAGGACTCCTAGTAAGTCCATAAAAGGGGTGACTGGCTGGGGGATAGTGTTCTCCTCCCACTTGGCTCCCTACCTGGTTCTGGCCGTACTCCGCTCCATGTCCGCTACTTAGGCACTCTCGCCCACT
>NW_017308485.1:174703-191368 GCF_000935625.1 Nanorana parkeri | reverse complement strand
TGTTGGCAGAAGCGGCCGTGGTTCACGTCCCTCCTGGAGTTATGTGTATAGTGGGGGTCACAATCTTCCTTCTACCTTGTTTTAGAGACAAATAATAAACATGAAGTCATCTTGTCACATCTCCCACTAGAATGAGTGAAGAGTGATGATCAGGAAACATTTCCCTATAATACACAACTCTAGCCATCTATAGGTGAGGAGAAGGAGCCTGGAACAAAAACATCAGGCGGTGACATGATGAGAGCCTTGTGTTATGTGATGGGGAGAGATCATTCTAGATACAATGTGTCTGCTGAGTATACAATGTCATGTGTAGTGTCCTGTGTATCATTATCTGACCCCCATGTGAAATAGATTGTCATATTAATATGTTGGATATGTTTATGGACAGGTATTGCTATTACAGTTTATTCAGGTGTACAGTGAGCTCCCAGTCTTTGTAGTGAGTATATTGGTATTTCTACTGACACAAAAAAAAGGTTGTGTTGCAGTTCTAGTACATAAGATCCCATACTGATCAAAGCCTGCAACCCAATTTCAATTAAATTTCATTTACCCGGTGCTCCCCTGACCCAGGCCTAACCTTTAAAGAAGGGGCCCTCAAACTTTCTAAGCAAAGGACCAATTCACTGTTATGCATTCTTTAGAGGGCCAGATTGGGACAGTGGGAGCAGTCAATACCCGTCATCAGTGTTCAGTGGGTTAGTGACGCGCTGGAGAAAGGGCTTAGTGACGCGCTGAACAAAGGGCTTAGTGATGCGCTGGACGCAGGGCTTAGTGATGCGCTAGACGCCGGGTTTAGTGACGCGCTGGATGCAGGGCTTAGTGATGCACTGGACGCAGGACCCACCTGAGAGTGACCCTGCAGAGCCCACCATAGATGCTGCACAGCCCATCTGAAACTCTCTATGGTGGGCTCTGAAGGGGTCTCAAGTGGGCTGGTCAGGGCTGCCTCTCTCCGAGCTCCTCTTACCTGCTCCGGGTGCTTGTACACGTCTCTGCCGCCCCGAGGCCCGGCCTCGGTGGCCTTGTGGGAAATCCGGGCCTGTGTACACGTGGCCTCCTCTGCAACCGCACTGGCCGGAAGTGATGTGATGTCACTTCCCGCTGGTCCGACATCAGGCGAGGAGGGAGGTGATGGGGCCCCAGTCTGTCTTGAAGCCGCTGGAGCGGCACTGCTGGGGCCCTGCGCTGCTAGGGCCAGGCCTCATCTGGCGCTGCGGGGGCCCGGCCGCCTCCTCGCCTTTCACCATCAGCCGATACTTATGCAAGCCCCCCAGGCTGCCCGGGCCCCTTACATGAGTATCGGCCGTACACCCCCCTGATGGCGGCCCTGATCGGAGAAGGCCATTAAAGTAGAATTTAGGTTTTTGGATAGCGTAAGGAAGGCTTATAACCCCTGTCAGCTTTTTTGGTTTTTTTATTGCCATCTGTGTTCAATTGGGGAGATTTCCCTTCACTTCCTTTCTTATAGCCACAGCAGGAAGTTCTAGAAATCCCTCCAATGAGATGGAAATGCCTGGTGGTCAGGAGAGTCACCAGAACCAATGTCCTCAATTGAAGATTTGCCACCTATTCCTGTTCTGGTGACAATACAAAATTTTGGATTGTTCTCACTTTCAGTGATAACAGTCCCCAGGACAAATAGGGATGGTCAATGTTTCTAACAAGTACCATAACAGCAATAACAATTTTGTGAATTAAGACTAAAAAAAAAAAAAGTATTGGATGATTGTCTCAAGAGTCAAAAAACCTTTATTGGCTTCACAAATGGTAACAAGAAGATATGCACAGCCAACTCATTTCAGGGGTCAGGAATCCTCCTTCATCAGCGGTGACCACTAGGAGGACTGTCTTTTAAGCTCTCCCCCTTAAACAATGTAAAAAAGGAAACTGATGGACTCTTAACTTACAACCCCTGCACATAATCCTATTTCTCAGGCAAGAGTGGAAATCCTTGTAGTGAAAAGTTCAGCATTTGTACAAGTTTCTGCCCCATGAAACAAGTTGGTTGTACACATCTTCTTGCCACCATTTGAGAAGCCAATAAAGGTTTTTTTGGGGGACTCTTCAGACCTGGTGTTCTTTTTTAGTCATCAGTCATGTGGGTGGATTTCTTATTCTGGCCACTCCCTCCCTTTCCCCCCTCCCACACACACACATTTTGTGTACCGAGCCACCAGGTCCAAATATTGTTCCTATTTAACTAGGGAAATGTTGTGGTCCAGCACCTCATCTCCACTCACCCTTGGAATCAAGACAAAATAAAAACACTCTATCCAAAAAATAAAAAAGATTTGGTTTCAGGTACACTTTAAGCTGAAATATAATAAATAGGAACTCTGGGTTCGAAAAATTAACCCTTTTCAGTGGGGCTACCCCTGCACAGCAAGGGTTAAGTGTTTATTTTGATCTAGGGGCTGGCATTCACAACATACACTATATTGCCAAAAGTATTAGGACACCCCTCCAAATCATTGGATTCAGGTGTTCCAATCACCTCCATGGCCACAGAAGTATAAAATCAAGCACCTAGGCATGCAGACTGCTTCCATAAACATTTGTGAAATAATGGGTCGCTCTCAGGAGCTCAGTGAGTACAAGCGTGGTACCGTGATAGGTTGCCACCTGTGCAATAAGTCCATCCATGAAATGTCCTTGCCACTAAATATTCCATGGCCAACTGTTAGTGGTATTATAACAAAGTGGAAGCAACTGGGAACAACAGCCATGAAGTGAAGTAAATGACAGTGCGCAGAAGTCGCCATCTCTCTGCAGACTCAATAGCTACAGACCTCCATACTTCGTGTGGCCTTCAGATTGGCACAACAACAGTGCGTAGAGAGCTTCATGGAATGGGTTTCCATGGCCGAGCAGCTGCATCCAAGCCTTACATCACCAAGTGCAATGCAAAGCGTCGGATGCAGTGGTGTAAAGCACGCCGCCACTGGACTCTAGAGAAGCGGAGATGTATTCTCTGGAGCGACGAAGCACGCTTCTCTGTCTGGCAATCCGATGGACGTGTCTGGGTTTGGCGGTTGCCAGGAGAACGGTACTTGCCTGACTGCATTGTGCCAAGTGTAATGTTTGGTGGAGGGGGGATTATGGTGTGGGGTTGTTTTTCAGGGGTTGGGCTTGGCCCCTTAGTTCCAGTGAAGGGAACTCTTAAGGCATCAGCATACCAAGACATTTTGGACAATTTCATGCTCCCAACTTTGTGGTAACAGTTTGGGGACGGCCCCTTCCTGTTCCAACATGACTGTATACCAGAGCACAAAGCAAGGTCCATAAAGACATGGATGTGCAAGTTTGGGGTGGAGGAACTTGACTGGCCTGCACAGAGTCCTGACCTCAACCTGATAGAACACCTTTGGGATGAATTAGAGCGGAGATGGTGAGCCCAGCCTTCTCGTCCAACATCAATACCTGACCTCACAAATGCGCTTCTGGAAGAATGATCAAACATTCCTATGGACACACTCCTAAACCTTGTGGATGCCTTCCCAGAAGAGCTGAAGCTATTATAGCGGCAAAGAGAGGGCCAACTCCATATTGAACCCTACAGACTAAGACTGGGATGCCACTAAAGTTCATGTTCGTGTAAAGGCAGGCGTCCCAATACTTTTGGTAATATAGTGTATATACTCACTCGTAGTGATGGGCCAAACACCCCCGTGTTCGGTTCGTATTCGAACACCCGAACGGCCCAAAAGTTTGAATACGAACTTGAACCTTTGCAAGTCAATGGGGGTTGAACTTTCGGAAATGAATGTCCCCTTTAAGAGGGCTTATATGCAAGTTATTGGCCGTAAAAGGTGTATGGGGGGCCGGGGACTGCTCTGGGGGACAGGAATCAATGAGGGAAAAAAAAACGTTTTTTAAAGGAGCAGTGATTTTAACATCAGTTAAAGGGTAAGAATAAAAATGAAAAATACCTTCAAATATTGTGCCTGGGGGTCCCCTTAACCTGCCTGTGAAGTGGCGGATCTGTACGATGTATAGAACCTGCTGCAGCAAAACTGACAATTCTAAAAAAAAAAATATATGTATATTTTTTTATTTTTATTTTTTTTACTCTTAAAGTGTGCAGTTCCCCCTCCCAAACAATACCAGACCCTTTAGGTCTGGTAGGAAAGTTAGGAGGGACTGTTTTTTTTAAGCGTAAGGTTCCCCTTAAAAGTCATACCAGGCCCTTAAAGTCTGGTAGGAATATTTAGGAGGGACCCCATGTAAAAAAAAGTGTGTGGGGTTCCCCCTTAAAGTCATACCAGGCCCTTAAGGTCTGGTAGGAATTTTAAGGAGGAACCCCACCCAGATGCCGCCCCCCTTCCCTTGTGATTAAGTAACTAAAATAGTTAGTAAAAAGTCCAGACTTTTGATAAAATCCTTTAATTGAAAAAAAAAGACATGTTTTTCACAAATCTTTTATAAAAAACAAAAATGGATCCACCGGTGTAATCCGGGGTCAATCACGGCATCCAGCGTTGTCCACGATGATGATGACAATAAAATAAATAAAATTAATAAAAAATAAATAGAAAAAAAAAAACCCGCTGTTCCGTCCGCTCCCCGCCGACTCCCGCCGCATAATGGCATTTTGGCAGATGCCGGCAAAACATAAACAATTGGGCGGAGCTAGTGGTGACAGCTAGATCCGCCCAATTGTGTAGTTTGCCAGCATCTGATAGGCGGGACATGATTGGGCAAAGTCATCATGACTTTGCCCAATCATGGCTCCAAATGAGTACTGCGCCCTGATTGGGCAAAGTCTTGCACCTGACCTGTGGTCAGGTGCAAGTCTTTAACCAATCAGAGCTTCGGAGGGCTCTTTGCAGTATTGGACGTTGCACGGTCATACTGACCGCAAACATGCCATAAAGTTCGGCGTTTGGGGAACTCTCAAACGGCCGATGTTCGGTTCGAACTCATGTTCGAATCGAACCGGCGGACCATTTCTACTCACTCGTCCCTCAGTCTCCTAGCTGTTATAGTGGTCCCTGCAGCCCCTCTCCCCCTTTGCTCCAGCAGTCGAAGGTCCCATGAGTCATCATGACCTATACAGAGTATTTGACATGAAAACACCAAGGGACATTCCAATGCCAGAGAAGAGGGGGAGAAAAGCTGCAGGGACCGGTCCAGCAACCAGGTGGTTCCAAGTTCCAGGTGGGTATATCTTTGTTATTTTACACCCTAGACAAAAAATGAGCACTTAACCCCTGCAGTTCATGGCTAGCACCACTGCAAGGGTTCACTTTTCATATGATCAGAGTTCTTTAATTTAGCCAACAAAAAAATATCACCTGTGGTTTTTTTGTTATTTCCTTGAGCTAATCCAATGAACCCGAATTCAATTCAAATATCAATGAGCTGGAGATTAAACAGAATAAAAACCACAAATATGGCTGGTTAATCATAAAGACTTTTGTGTTGTCTTCCCAAAGCCAATATTTATTCTCAGATAAGGGGCTGCTGTGATCCAGTTATTGTTCATCATAAAGCCGAGTCAGTAAATAGGAATTCCAGGCAACAAATGACAGGACACCTGTGGCTAAGAACAATAAATGGAATACGGTATATTTCAGCTTGCTGGTTCTTTAGATCTGGGGGCTGCAAATACAAACAAATATACCTGTTGATTGTGCCAGAAATCCAATGTCAGCGGACAACCACATGGTATGGAGGACCAGAGCTACGAGACAAGGCTACTAAATTTAAACATGTTCACATTAGAGGTGAGGAGATTAAGGGGGATATGATTTCCATGTACAAGATGTTCAATGGTGATAGCAACATTAGCGATAAACTGTTTAAAATTAACTCCATTACAAAAACTAGAGGCCACCACCTAAAATTGGTGGAAAAAAAATTCCAGCACAAGGGGCGAAGGGGGTTCTTCACAGTAAGATCAGTTAGGGTCTGGAACTCACTGCCGCAGGCGGTGATTTCAGCAAATAATGTGGAATTGTTCAAGAAACTTTTGGACGATTTCTTAAGGGACCGTAATATACAGGGGTACAGGTACTCCTAGAATGAGATCCTAATAGGTTGGACTTGATGGACTAATGTCTTTATTCAACCTCAAATACTATGTAATTATGTAACCAAAGAGACATTTCAAACAATGTTATCAGCCTTCTGTGAATTCCAAGATATCTCCTCCCTATGTAATGGCGATTAGGATTGTGGGAGGTGTTTTTAGAGCAAAATAGGAGAGCAAAATAGGCTGACAATACTGCTCCACCGTAGATACAGTACAGTGAGCGTAGTTACTCTATGTTATGGAGATGTATTATTATTATTATTAATTATAGGCTGCTATAGGTGTGCAGAGACTAAACACCAATGAACCAAAAAAGTGCATGTGACCACAAACAAATAAGGTTCACAGAGTGTATCTCAATGGTCCTACTCCCGAGGAGAAAGGGTCCTTCCTTTGCCCTCCAGAACACAATGCTCCTGACAGGAGCACTCTGATCCACCTAGCCGAAGCCAGCCATACTCCTCTCTGAAGAGAGATCCCCTGTTCAGGGAAGGAAGGAACCCAATAGCCACCAATCCTTCCCCTAGACGTTTGTAGACCAAATCAGGAGGGCAGCCCAGGGTGACAACACTGCTCCTCTATAGAGTACCAGTACCAGTGAGTGAGTGTTGTCACCCTAGGACAGGAATTGTGTCACCTACAGAGTCACTAGGTGAAAATAAAGGAAAAAGCCTGTAAAAGAAATCTAATGCAGCCACCACATTTATGGACTGGTAAGCTGCAAAATATAACATTGTTGTTCTTTTGTTTAGATACCCATTAATGTTAATTCAAACGCACACTCTATTTGCTTGCATATGCCAAAGCTACCAGCCTGCTAGTCTGGTCCTTGTGCTGTTACACAGTTGTAAAAATATCACACAATTCATAGACATGTTTAATATTCGTATTATTGTGAAATGAGAATCACATAGTTAATTTTTCTTAAAACATGAGGCGCTCTGCCGCCCCGAGGCCGGACCTCGGTGGCCTTGTGGGAAATCCGGGCCTGGTCATATATCATAGCTGGTTGTCTAGATCAGTGGTTCTCAACCTGTGTAACCTCAGGACCCACATTTGTCCTTGGTCATTAAGTTGCGACCCAACAGCATTGCGGTACTGCACGTTCCGATGCGGGCAATCAAACTGTGGACAGGAGATGCATTTGGGGTGCCGTTCAAATGAATGGCAATGCAACACAACTCCCACACCAGAATTTGCGGTAGGTGCGATTTTTGCGTGGTACAATGCAGTAATCGCAATGGCCTGTGCAATTAACGCTCTGTACTAGTGTGAACGGACCCTCAAAAATACTGTCAGACACACAACCACAGACACAATTTTGTGACCCACTTTTGGGTCGCGACCCATGAGTTGAGAACCACTGGTCTAGATAGTTATTATACTGACATCTTGTGGTCGTTATTGCACCATGTTTTTCTATTTTCCCTCCCATCTATGATGTATTTTCCCTTTCTTCATGAGTAGTCTTTTCAAAATGCCGGTGGGGGCGCACCAGGGCCTCAGCCTCGGGTGGGCCCAGCACAGTCCTGGCCTGTGCAAAGATGGCATCCAGCGGCCGGCAGGCACCCCGTCTCTGCAACGGGAGTGTCGGATCATCTGTTCATCTGACACTACTACCGGAGCAGAGATGGGGGGCCCGCCAGCCGCTGGATACTGATGTCCCCACACTCCGACGCGCTGAATTGGGGGAGGGGGCGGGGGCTACGCGCACGCCCGCTTGCCGGATACCCTGCGAGGAGGGAGCCGCGAGCCGAGGACATGTGAAGACTAAAGACGGCCCTGCAGGGTGCAGGCACATCGGGCAGCTGTAAGTACCCAGCAAGCAGGAAACAGACACTGGGTTTTTCTGCAGCCTGAATCCCCCACCAGGAAACAGCAGAAGACCAGCCAGAGAAGGTAAGGGTAAATAAATAATTAAAAACAATTATTATTTGTAGCCTGATGTTGTGTAAAGTACAGCTGGTATTTGTAGTGCTCTATAGCAGGTGCCATTCTGCATTGCTGCAATGCAGAATGGCACCCTCTATAGAGGACTACAAATCTCAGCAGTACTTTATACAGAAATGCTATAGTTGTATAAAGTATTGCTGGGATGTGTAGTCCTCTATAGCCTGTGCCATTCTGCATTGCTGTAAATATTAGGGACGCACCGATATATCGGCCGCCGAAACATCAGCCGAAAATGGCACTTTTGACTAAATGCCTTAAGTGCCATTTTTTGGCCGATACAGCAACGCATCCCTGCTTTCTTTCCTCCCTGCTGGGCGCTGCTCTGTGTCCCAGCGGGGAGGAGAGAAAGTGTCACAGACGGCCGAGCGCTGCGGGAGGAGAGCGCTGTGAGTAGCCAGCTTTTCTCATCCCACACCGCTCAGCCTCCTATCACAGTCCGGTGTTCTATCGCAGATTGTGACTGCGTTAAAATGTGTGACCGCTGACGTCCTCACACTTTCTAATGTAATCACGCCCATTTTTTCGGCGGTAGAATGTGTGACCAGGAAACAGGGACACCGGCACTCCAATGTTAGTTCAAATATAAAGTCTTTTTATTGTAGAGAACACTACATGTCACAAAGTTGCGACGACCCCGAAACGGTCGTCAGAACTTTGTGACATGTAGTTTTTTCTACAATAAAAAGACTTCATATTTGAACTAACATTGGAGTACCGGTGTCCCTGTTTCCTGCTGTTACATGACGGTTGCCGTCCGTCGACCACCGCAGCACCCAGATTCTTTCATTGGAGACAAGCGGTCAGGAGTGCGATGGGTTCATGGATCTAGAATGTGTGACCAGTCACATGGTCACACATTCTAACGTAGCCACACCCATTTTTTCCCGGGGTAACAATGTGTGACCGGCAAAACGTGTAGAATTCAAAGTTTTCTCCACTGTTCCTGTGCAGATCGGCATCGCAGATGGTATGTGCAGGAGAATCGATCTGCCCCAGAACAGCTGATCGGTCCTGAAATCTCACTTCTATCCGACTTTGTATTGCACTCGCAAAGTCAGCTAGAAGTGAGATTTCAGGACCGATCAGTTGTTCCCGGGCAGATCGGTTCTACTAAGCATACCATCTGCAATGCCGATCAGCCTGAGAACAGCGGAGAAAGCTTTGAATTCCACACATTTTGCCGGTCACACATTTTTTCCCCGGAAAAAAATGGGTGTGACTACGTTAGAATGTGTGACCATGTGACCGGTCACACATTCCAACGCAGTCACAATCTGGGATAGAACACTGGAAGAGCGTTGTGTGAGGGGAGACAGCCCGCGCTGTCACAGGAGGCTGGGCTCTCCTCTTGCACCGCTCAATCAGCCTCCTGTGACAGTGTGTCAGAGAGAAGAGCCAGGTACACACACTCAGTGATCGCTGAGTGTAATCTTGCACCAGGGTCCTTTGTTCCTTAGGTCTGCCACTGCCTGACAGTAACATGCCCACTGTCATGGTACTGTGCGCAAGTGTCCCCACACCACATGCAGGTACCCACATGGGAGGACCAAATGCGTGACCACACCAGACAATGCCTATGAGCTGATAAACGTACAGTTTATTAGACACACCGAAATAAAGTAACTACAAGCAAGTAATAACATGCAAATACAATCGCATACAACCGGGTAAGTGAAACCTGGGGAGCAAGGCAACATAAGGGGAGCCACGGAGTAATGGTCAGGGTACAAGGAGGCATCAGGACTCCGGTAATGGCGACAATACTGTGGCACCAAGCTCACTGCAGTGAGGGATTAAATACCCTCCCAGATCATGAGCAGGTGGTGCCTAATTGCAGAGACACCTGCAGGGGCCACCTGGAGGCGCTCAGGTCCCTGCCAGCCACTGGCTGCCTGGAGACACCTGCAGGTGAACACTGGAAATGCAGGATCTGCTCCAGCGCCACCTGGAGGTGTTCTGGTCCCTGACACCCACATATTAATCTGCATTGCATGTTTGGAAACATTACCATCTCTGACCTGCAAATACCATCTATTCATTCATCTGCTGGATCCTGTAACCTGCTGCACGCAATAAAGCAATTTGTTGATGAAAAGGTATGTGGTGAGTTCAGCTATCTGATAAGGATTGTCCGCAGTGATTATATCTGCTTATACAGGCCAGGCATAGAGGAAAATCACTAATACAACAATCAGAGTCAGAATAATCCTGGAATGTCTTCAGCGAGTGTGCAGGAAAGGTATATACTACTGTCAGTACATTATGCCAAGAATAGTTTTTGTTTTCTATTGAGAATGTCTGCAATAATAATATGGCAAGCCCTACATTTTCAACCATCGGGTTGTGCTTTCTTGTGTGTGTCCAATTTTCAAAAAAAGCAGACATGTGACAGGAAAATGTAATTCCTCCTTTGTGCAAGTGGGTTGCCCAGTTATTACATTATAATGAGTGATGAGCACGGAACAAGCTAGTCATTGTCCTCAATCTAACGTGACTAATAACAGTCTGGAACAAGTTACTGACAACTGACTTTAGACAGCAAGCACAGAATATAGGTTGGGTGCGGCTCCTCAATGTCTCCTAAGCCCTATCTGTCCCCAAAAAATGGTATAAAATTCATTTCAGTACAGCGTTGCATGACGGAATAAACGTCAGTCAAAGGACTGCAGCGCTGAACACTGAAAAATGGCCTGGCCAGGAAGAGGGTCTAAACACCTGGTCTTGAAGTGGTTAAAGCCAACTCCAAACTCTGTTTCCCCATATATAGAGTAAACCTATCATGACAGACATTGAAGCTACCATGTTTAACTGTTTATAGAAGTCAGTGGTTTCCTGCCGGTCATGCTCAGTCTATAGCTTCACTGCTTAGTGGACCCCTGATTTAAATCAATAATGCAGACTGACCTTTGCCAGGTCAGTGAGTATAAAACTAGTAAAGCAATAGAGTGAATGTGATTGCAACGGAACTAGCAGCTTCTAATACATATAAGCAATAAGCAGAGCCCATATTTCTATAATGGCATGTTTCTATATCGACTGTATTTTCTGCTTTTGGATTTACCCAGTCCTCCTTGAAACTCTTGATATTAAACAATGATAGTGCAGGATTCACTTTTCATACCACTTCATTCATTTTCTTGATTTACTCTACTCCTACACCCAGTTCCTAACACATTTGTATTGAGGGTAAGTGTCACGTACCTGGTAGGAGACCGGAAGGTGAGGAGGCTTCTCTTGCGACTCGTGTCCTTCCGACATCTGGAGGTGGGAACAGGGAGCAGTTGGACAGCGAGGAGCACGAGTGCCACTGATGGGAACCGACACTGTGCAGGAGACATCCTGATGACGTGTAGTCAGCAAGCCTGGGGGTCCAACGAGCAGACAGTGAGGGAGCAGGAACAAGAGACTGGAGCATTGTCAGGAAAGCCAGAGGTCGGAGCCAGCCGGGCAGCAGAGTACAAAATCAGGAGGCAGAAGGCAAAGTCCAGGAAACAGGCCGAGGTCAGGGGCAGGCAGCAATCAAGTATCAAGTCCAAACAAAGCTGGTCAGGCAGGTCACAGAAATCCAACAGGTACAAGCACACAAAAACACAAGCTGAAAAGACCATTAGCAATGGAGCAGGGGCAGCCTCGTTTTTATATGGTGAGCTTAACCAGGTAGCAGCATCACTTCCTGTGCGACGGCCGTTGCGCGTGTTTTTGTTCACTTCTGGTTTGCTCGCGCCTGCACGCAATGGCATGCTTTCTGGCCGCACGGAGATTTGGTTTGCGCGCATGCGCAGCCGCCATTTTGCCCTTACAGTAAGGTTAGCTAGGTACACTATACATATTTTCCCTCTTTTTCCAGTCTCGATAGCTGATAGAACAGACATTTTTCCTTTGTGCTTATAGTAGACTTGGAGTAAATAGGAACAGCTGACAGAGTGTTTTCAGGGAGAGATAGTTACTGCTATACATTTCTATACAGAGAGCTTTACACTGCTCCACATAGTGTTGTTGAAGAGACTGTCCCTCTTTTGGAACCAAATCCCTCTGTCCCTCATTCCTCCTCAGTCGGCCCTCTTTTGGTCTGATGTACAAATATCTATGACAAAGTATTATTTAACTACCAAAGTGTTATTCTTCACTAACACCAGCATCCTATCTCTCAATTATCTTGTTTGCTATTTTGAAAAGCAAATACAAAAGGTGGGAAATAACAATTCTGGGTTTAATCAATCATTTTGGGCATATACATTTTTAATGGACCGCATAACTGGGGGAGTGACAGCAGTGTATCCATTGCCTAAATACATTGTTCTAGACGTTGTCCCTCTTACTCCTCTCAGAAAGTTGGGAGGTATGGGTTACATATTATTGTGTACCGCCTAATGGGGTGTATTTATAAAAAAGTGACAAAACAACTCATCCTGTGACACTGTCATGTACATTCTTTCTGTGCAAAATGGGGTAAAAGGCCGAATGTAATTATAAGATTAGAGTGAATCGAGAAAATACCACATTATGGCCACTAGGTGGGGCTGAGGATCAATCAAAATAATGACCTGCTTGCTATGATATTCAGCTCCACCTAGTGTCCATAATGCAGTATTTTCCTGATTTGTTCTAATCTTGTGAATTGTTTTACATTTGACCTGGAAGAAAAATATACTAATAGCATTAATTTTTGCCCCATTCACACAGAACAAATGTACATGGCAGTTTTGTGGGATAAATGGCTTTGCCAATCATTTTAGGCATACTGTATACCCCTTTGTGTCCACAGTGCATAGCCCTAACAGTCCTTTTTAGGACTATTCATTTGTGTGTGTCAGCCAGAATTTCTGTTGCCATTTAGCTGCTGGATCCCCCTTGTAGTTTTTTTTTAATATATATATATATATATATATATATAGTGTAGTGACAGGGAGCAGCGTGTGCATATGTGAACATGTTCTGACCTTAAAATTGAGGCAGTTTGGCCACTGATAAAGTTAAGCATTCATCATGCCTGGGAGTCCTTGGAAAGCAGGTTTTGCATCTGTAGGACAAAATGGTGGTCATGCTGCACCAGACAGAGGCCAGACGGCCAGAACATGTGATGGTAGATGGTGATTTGCGGGGGCATAGTGCAAACCGAGTTTGCCGGAGTTTGCCCAAGCCCACACAAAACTGTGACTGATGCCCCCCAATCCCGACACACTCAACTGCAGCCGGGATATTCCCTGCAGCTACACATCACATAGGGGCAGGGAATGCCACTGCCACAACTGATTGGGCCGGTAGGGGTGTGTGTCTACTGTTGGTCTCATTAAAGCCAAAACAACAAGCGTAGGGATTGGTGGACATGGCTAACGTACAGTATTCACCAATCTCCTTGCAGGTTTTAATGAACCTGGAAGTGCTAAGTGCAGCATTGGTGTTGGGGGAAAAGGAAACAAGACTGTGCCAGAGTCCAAACTCGGAATAGAAGTGTGGACTTTGGCAAGAAAACAGTGCGTGTGCAAGGGACCTGTCAGCGTTGTAGCCTATACTCTAGAAAAGGTCAGAACTTAGAGATGGCTCTTGCATTTTCCTGCTACATTTATGACAGAATCCCTCAGCACAGGATTCATAGCACACAGGAGGAATGACTGAGACTTACATATGTTGTCAGCCGCCGGCATGGGTTGATCACTCAGATCTTTTCAGTCCTTTCAGGTGTATTACAGAATCCTTTCGGATGAAATTGCAATCCTTTTTAATAATATATATCAGGGGTAGACAAACTTTGACCCACCAGCTGTGGTGAAAGTACAATTCCCATCATGCATCTGCCTCTGGAAGTCATGCCTGTGGCTGTCAGAGTCTTGCAATGCCTAATGGGATTTGTAGTTTCCCCACAGCCGGAGGGTCAGGTTTAGCTATCCCCTGATACAGTATATAGGTTAGGGAGTTAAAGCAAGTAACATTTTCTTATATTTTCCAGGGCCTCCTGTGATGAAATATTTGTGTTCATTTCCCAGGTCTGTATGTCTGCTGCTGTCATTATAGGGGCGCTCGTGGGAGGTGAGCTCTCTGCTGGACAATTTTCTGTTATAGAGAAAGAAATGGTAACACCCCACATTGGGGAGGACAAAGCCAGGAACTACAGCAAATGTACCTTGCTTGGGTCCCAAAAAGCCATAAAAACCCAATGTGGATTCTAACTCAGCCCCTGTGCCCCACAGTCAAAAAATCTATTTCAATTGGAAAGGTTTTTTTAACAAAACAAATTGTACTTTATTGTAGTTTAGGGGAATTCAGACTGTTTGCAAGTGTGAGCTTGCAATTCACCTTTAGGCAAATGTTTAGATTTATTTTCAGAAAACAAAAAGGAAAAACAAAACAGTTTTTTTATATTCGTTGTGCAGCCAATTTAGCTTGCTCTTCAGTGTCTCTTAGCAGATGATACTTCATGTTGATGTGCTTGGTTCTAGGGTTGACTCTTTCTGATTGTGTCAGCTTTATGCATCCCTGGTTGTCTTCAAAGATTGGGATTGGGTTTGACATGTCTATGTCCATGTCCATTAAAAGCTATCAAATCCATATTGCTTCTTGATTAGATGCGGTGTGCGGGTGTTTACATGCAGCGGCTGTCACCTGAACATTAACTTGAATGGACGACAGCTGCTGCATGTAAATGCCAGATCAGGGATTCCTGCTGCAGGAAAACACAAGTTCCTGAGGCAGGAATCCCTAATCACACCTGAACTTACAAGGTGTAAATGGGGCCTTATAGTATATGTATTAGTGTGTGTATTTCTGGGTGTGGGGGGTTCGTGGAGTTCCAAGTGTGCATGTATATGTTTGTGAGTGTATTTCTGTGTGTGAGGGGGGTAGTAACTGTAGTGCACTGTATGGAAAAGGCTCACATAATCTATAGGCAAAAAAAAAAACCACACACACATATACTGACACTGCACACAGGCACCCATCAGGGAGGTACAGTCGATAACCATGTAAGCCCACTGACAGTGGAGGAGGCCTCCTACCGCCGGTACCATTCTGCATTAGAGTGTAAGCTCCTCTGTACAGACACTAATGTGACTGGCTCAGTGTTCGCTGTAGAGCCCTGTGGTAACTGTCAGAGCTATATAAATGTATAATAATAGTGTGAGACTGGGGGGACCACAATTACCAGCATGCCATTAATGGGGGGGAGGGGCTAGGTTTTTAGCTGCACAGTGCACACTCCCCACAGTACAAAGATCTTTAATTTATGGCATTGCACCCTGGATCACAATCTCTCTCCCTTCACCTCCCCCCTTCCCCTCAGAACTCCTGTGGCACCAAGAGAAGTGCTCTGACAGTTCACACTTCACAGACTATGTATTCACATGCCCTGCACCTCCACCTGGGAGCATGAGCAAGTGTTAAAAAACGATCGTCCTCTAAGAGCAGAGGGAGAACTCTGGCCCCCATGGGAACTCTGGCCCCCATGGGAGAAGAACATATGTCCAGCGCCCCCCCCAGTGAATTGTGTTTGAGACCCCTGTTTTACAGCTTGCAGCAAAACTCTCAGGTGTGAAGAGGGGCTTTGAAATGAATGCAATTTCTTGTGTTGAGGATTTCTTTGTCGCGCTTAGCTCTGAGCTTCAAAACGCCTAGGTGTGAAAAGGGAAAATATATATAATTTTATTTTTAATTTTTTTAAAGGTAAATAAAATAAATATAAAAACAGGCGTACGATTGAGCCACACGTTGAGTATTACAAAAGCAAAAAGTTTCAAGCAAGCCTGCAAAAAAATACACTGTGTAACTTTTAGGCCCCGTTCCCACTGCGCGATATGCAAATCGTGCGTTTGTCGCGCGATTTGCATATTGCGCGACATCGCGCAATTTGCATATTGCGCGACATCGCGTTCAAGCTTGCATTGAGCAAGCTTGAATCGCGGCTAAATCCGCTCCAAAAAGGGTCCTGCTGTAGCGACGCACGACCCGCGACAGCAGGACCCTTTGCCCCATTGAAATGCATTGGAGCGCGATATCGCGCGCTAATTTGCCGCGATATTGCGGGAATTACCGCGCGATAAATCGCTCAATGTGAACGGGGCTTTAGGGTTAAAAACAGAAACTGCTTCATCAAAGGCCCCTCTGTGTAGTGCAGTCCTAACTCTAATCTATGAAAACCTCCATCTTGGAGCATATATAGCGAAGGATGTTAGGTATCGCCACGCACGCAGGAGAACAATAATTCTGGAACCATAATTCACAGTTAACTCTAAAATGATGACCTGTAAAGGAAAGAACTAAAGAAGAACACCAGTTATGTAAAAAGTTAACCCTTGCAGTGGGGCTACCAGGGGACAGAATAAAGAAGAAATATTCACCTCTCGCTCCCTCCACTCTGGCTGTGGTATGTCCCTTGGTGTCTTCATGTCTGATACACCTGCATTAGACCACCGCAGCCCGGGGAAGAAGAGGCTGCGGGGACCTAGCACCCAAGAGGAAATGAAAATAGGGTATTTCTTTGTGATCTTTGTCCCCGTTGACAAAACAAGCACTTAACTCTTGCAGTGCTGGGGTAGCCCCACTGCAAGGGATCATTTTTTAAAATCATGGAGCTCTTCATTAACATGTGCAAAAAATGCAAAAACGGTTCTGGCAGCAAAGGGGTTACATTTTAGCTGCATATTTCTCACCATTACACCCTTGGCCTGCCACCAAAAAAA